>NW_007730245.1:86382-88564 GCF_000696425.1 Galeopterus variegatus | reverse complement strand
AATTCCAACTAGAATAAAAATAAAAGAAAAGCACAGCAAAGCAAATCATTAGCAAATTGATTAAAACTAGTAATAAGGCAAAAACATCTTAAAAGGCACATTACATATAAAGGAATAAAGATAATTACTACATATATCTAGTCAGAAACCATACAAGCTAGAATAAGTGGGCTAGCATATTGAAAACAATAAAAGAAAAAAATTAACTTAAAATTCTTTATCCAGGAAAAAAAATATTTTAAGAAATGAGTATAAATATAAGATTTTTAGACAAATAAAACCAGAAGAAATTTATGACCGATAGAACTCTTCTATTAAGGAACATAAAAGGGATTTCTTCAGGCATTAGAAAAAAAGGTATTAGATGACTATATGGAATTAAATAAAGGAATAATGGGTGTCAGCAATGATATATATGTGGGTAATTTTTAAAATTTATTCACTGGTGTAAAAAGAAAGTAACAAATCTATGCTTTAAGTTAACAACATATATGAAAATTGACTCTTAATGTATCATAGATGGAACAAAATCGCAAAACTAAAATCAAAAGGAGAAAAACTTTGTGACCTCAGGTAATGAGTTCTCAGATAACGATACAAAAAGCACAAACTATAAAACAAAGTTAAAAAACTGAACTTCAAATCTTCTGCTTTTTAAAAGAAACCATTATAAAAATGAGGGGGGGAGGTAGGAGAGGACTAGACTGTGAGGACATTAATATAACAAAATCTTAATTCAAAATGAATGAAAATCTCTTACAACTTTACAAAAAAAGGCCACTTAAAATAGTCCATGTATATGGACAGATATGTCACCACACAGTATATACAAATGGCAAATAAGCATGCTGAAAAATCTTCAACTTTGCTAGCATTGAGGGTAAAACTCACAAGGACATAATACCACACGCTCATTGGAACAGCTAAAATATAAAACCCGACAATACCAAGTGATGCTGAGGATGCGGAGAAACTGGAACTCTCTTGAATTTCTGAAGGGAATGTCCAACTGTATAATCAATTTGAAAAACATTAAACCAGCTTTGATAAAGTGGATTGTAAAAAAAAAACAGATTGAGACATTTTTCTTTGAGAAATTATTCCTCAAATGTTTCCTTGGCTTAAGGACAGTTTGCTTCTTTTTTTGGAGGTTTTCACCTCTTCTGCCCTTCATGAGTTTATCTCAGGTGAAAGTGCGCTTGCTAGTAGTGCAAGGTAGTCTGTCCGGAGTCTGCATGAAACCATCCCTAAAACTCATGGAAAATGCTTTTATCAGACAAAAATTTTGGATGCAAATATAGGTATCAATATTAGCTATTAAACAGAGCAAGATTTACTCAAGGATATTAGGTAGCTGACCAAAATTCTGCACTGCCACTGATATACTTTGTGTCAACTTCTTCAGATGTAAGGTATTGGGAAAATCCACGTGACTAATACAAGGTCATGGGTCTGTGATTGACCAGGTCCGGGACAGCCGGAATCTAACGTGTCACTTTGTTGACAAAGAGCAGAGCTCTACCTCCCCTTAAGACTCATAACTAACAATCTTCCCAAACCCCCAAATTACTTCAGACGTCCAGCAGTAAATAATTACACACACATATGTCCATTATGGTAACTCACCACTCCAGTGAAAAAGCATTTAAACAAATGAATGAATTATTATTTTTATTTATTTATTTTTTAAATTTATCAATGTAAAGTGTAGTTGATTTTCACTTCCATTTACGATTGAATTCATTCATCAAAACATTATTTATAATTTCCTTTCCTTCCTATGTAAGTACAAATATTAAAATACTGTATTAATATTATTATATAAAATACATGTAATGTTTTCAAATAGGGTCCCTTTGTTTCAAAATCATGCAGTTAGTTAAGGGAGTTTCCAATAACTCATAAAATTTATTCTGCAGAATTTCACTGGCTTTTTAAGCCATTTTTAACTGAAAATCCATATGTTCGGTTACTTTCACTTACTTGAAATCCATAAGTACAAGAGCATATAAGAATAGAGGCTTCATCATAGAGTTAAGGGATCTTAAATCTGCTATCTGCATTTCCAAATCTAGCACTTTAAATTCCAAATCATATTTCAAAAGAGAAAAAAAAATACTCTTTTTTTTTTTTTTTTTTGGAAATCAATGTTTCTTCCTAAATCCCCTCTAAGGAAGCTTTT
>NW_007730245.1:69479-86290 GCF_000696425.1 Galeopterus variegatus | reverse complement strand
ACCCGACAATACCAAGTGATGCTGAGGATGCGGAGAAACTGGAACTCTCTTGAATTTCTGAAGGGAATGTCCAACTGTATAATCAATTTGAAAAACATTAAACCAGCTTTGATAAAGTGGATTGTAAAAAAAAAACAGATTGAGACATTTTTCTTTGAGAAATTATTCCTCAAATGTTTCCTTGGCTTAAGGACAGTTTGCTTCTTTTTTTGGAGGTTTTCACCTCTTCTGCCCTTCATGAGTTTATCTCAGGTGAAAGTGCGCTTGCTAGTAGTGCAAGGTAGTCTGTCCGGAGTCTGCATGAAACCATCCCTAAAACTCATGGAAAATGCTTTTATCAGACAAAAATTTTGGATGCAAATATAGGTATCAATATTAGCTATTAAACAGAGCAAGATTTACTCAAGGATATTAGGTAGCTGACCAAAATTCTGCACTGCCACTGATATACTTTGTGTCAACTTCTTCAGATGTAAGGTATTGGGAAAATCCACGTGACTAATACTTTAGACTACATGTTTTCTAACCTCACCACTCTTACAGGTAATTATAATACCACTGATCTGCCGTATGTACATTTTAGACTTCAGTAAAATAAACTGTGTGCATATCTGTGATTTATAAATAGAGTGAGAGTCTACCTCCCCAAGAAAGAACTCTTTCTTTCTCCCTTGTTGGGGGTGGGAGGTCGGTGATATATCTCCCTCTGAGAATGCTTGCTCCAGGTCAGCACTACCCAATAGAGATTGCTCTGATTGTGGAAATATTCTGTATTATACAGTACCCCAAAGCCACACATAACTAGGGAACTGGGTTTTTAATAGTATTTCATTTTAATTCATTTAAATAGCCTCATATTGGCTAAATGCTACCATATTGGATAGTGTAGTTATAGAGAGTCCAAGGAAAAAAATGATTAAATACAAGTATTTGAAGAAAGGTCCTCTGTAAGGTCCCCACGGCTAGCTAATGAGACTTGTGAAGAAGCGTGTACTAAGCAGTGGTTCTCAAGCAGGGGCAATGTTGCCCCCACCTGAGGATATCTGGCAATGTCTGAAGACATCTTGGTTTGTCATGTGGCAGGTGCTTCAGGGGCAAATAGCACCCAATGGGAAGAAGCTCTGGGGATACTCATCAGCACATGACAATGCACAGGACAGCCAACACACAAAACTCTTCAGACCCCAATGCCAGTTGTGCCAAGGTTGGGAACCCCTGCTGTAAAGGGAGCTTAGCTGAAACCAAAGCTTAGAATTTAAGCCTCTCTGGACGGCCCTGTCCATTCTGCAAACAGAAGGGCTGACAGGCTCACTCCTACCATAATCTCTGAAAAAATAAGAGAGATGAGCTAATGTACTATTCTCAACCCAGGTATATATTAAATTTGCCACTTGGGATTTATGCAATTCTGTCAAGTAAGGATGCAAATAACGCACTGGGTGGAATGTTTATGTTTAATATTTATAGCCTTTCCCTTAGAGTATAAAAAGGCGAATCATACAGTGACTGTGTGTCTGAAAATGTAAGGATGCAAATTTAGATTCACTAATTATTCTACTAATGTTGGAAGTAGTCCCATAATAGTCTATTCAGCTTAATTTAAGATTAAGGCTACCATGGGTTTTATTTTTATGCCGGTTTGGAGAAGAATTGCTTTCTGGGACTCTGCGTGTACAAGCTACTTCCTCTAGTTAGATTCGGGTGAGGCTAATAGTATAGGAAAACAAGACAGGCAAAGTTCACGAATATTTGTGCTCCAGGATAAGATAAATCCTACAGCAATAGTGCAAAGAGCTCTAACATTTATTGGAGCAGCAAAGCAAAAGGCATACATCATAAAACAGAGGGATGCCTGCTTCGCTGATTAAATTACAAGTGACTATTTGGAGACAATTCTGTTAGTGTCTCCATCTCTATTTCATTTTTTGTGGTACAAGTTACAATAAGCTTTCCTACTGGTAAAAAAAAAAAAATGCATGGCATAAACTATTTCAGGAAAAATAATAGAGAGAGAGAGGAAATACACAGAAAAGGAAATGATTATCCAGAAGTTTGAGTCTCTGACAGAAGAGTCTCACATATACAGCTTTTTATGGGGACAGGGTGCTTGTTCATACCACTGGGGGATCTCAGAAAAGGATTTACATGAGGCCCAAATTAGCATCAAATTCTCTCTGACTATTAAAATTTAGTTGCCTACATAAAATAAAATAAACTGTAACTGGAATTTAATTAAAAAAACAAAGGTGGTTAAAAGTTTTCAAAGGGAACATATTTTTATGACCATGACCATGAGCATGGGTCACCTGAGTAGGTTTTCCTTTTCAACATCATGATGATCATAATATGATTAGAGTGCTCGACTGCAGTGTCAAAGTCTCATTCAATTTCTTAACGTTGTATTTAATCACATTTAGGTGTAAACTCAGCTGTGGGTGAAAACCTCCTGGAGGAAAACATCTCTCTTCTATTTCATTATGAAATTGTTCTAAAAATTGAAATTGGGCCACGTTTTGAAAATCAGGCATCAAGATGAAGCAATTTTACACTTCTGAAGTATACCAGAGAATCAACCATTTTCCTGGAGAAATCAAATGCCCAGTGTTGTTGGAGAAATAACACTACCCTAAGGACTCTAGAAATATCCAGTGGAAAACAAAACCTGGAGAATTCCGGGGGAAATGAGGTCTTTAAAAATCTCGAGTCAAGAGAAAGAGGTCAAAAGGTAAGTCTTTGGTTTAAGAGGATTGCTTCTGCATTTTCCTCAATTAAAGCTTTTCTTTTTTTTTTTTTTTTTTGTTATTATAAAGATCATTCAAACCTCATAAGCAGCAAAGATTTTATAAAGTAAAAGAGGAAAAAGGCACCAGCTGTATATTTTTTATATTATTTTTTTATTTTTTGTTGAGACTTACAAAGAATCACATGCTATAATGGGTGAGATTAAGAGCTCCAGGCATTGAATACTGCAGGCAATTTTGCAAATTAGTAGAACCCTTTGAGAAATCAATCTGGAAGTATGTACCGAAATGCATAAAATTCTATACCCTTTGATTCAAATTTGTATTTGTATAAACTCATGCTGAGAAAATCCAAAATGTAATAAAAGCTGTTGGATGAGGATATTGTGTGGTAAAAATGATCAGCATATGACATACCTAGAAATAGTGGAACCACTAAACAAATCATGATGCATTTATTTGATGGGATATTGTTGAGACAATGTAGCCACTTGGAAACGTGGTGTCTAGGGTTATGGAAGGAAGGCAGCATCACCATGGACTTTCCCATCTCTTCCTCTTTAGTAACATCATGCCCATAGAGTGTGTCGGAAAAGTATGAAGAATGTATCCTAGATCTTGAATTGTCCTGAAGTTTCCAGGGGAGAGATTGGGAAACACTAGGGTTTATTATCCATTCCGCAAGGCAAAAGCCCAGTGATATAAAAGAATGATTACACATCCTTGAAACCTGGAGCAAAAGCATCTGATTCTCTTTTCTGGTAGGGCTTCTTGCACCCTTTCCTTTCTGTATGAGATCCCTGAGTAGCCACTCAAGCCAGTTGACCTAGTCTATGTGAATCAAAATCGATCCTGGGCCTTTTCATGTCCACAGAACCACAGAAGACACCTCCCAGGACATGAGAAGGGTAAGTGGCCACAACATTCACTCTGCTCTGAACCAGACCATGAGGAAAAGAAAAGCTTTCCTGGTCATTGACCACCGGAGTTACCAACAGGCTGCCATAAAGAGGGGCTGAGACATCACCTACTCTGAGCATGCAGAAGGAAAGCGCATTTCATTGAAGGACACCATGTAATCCACAGAAATAAGATTGAGCCTCACATCTAGAGGCAACAGTTCCTATGCAAGTCAATATAATGGGAAAAACGGAAGAAGAGTTTCACAATAGTTTTAAGAATTTTCAAGCAGTTATAGTTAGAAAACAACATAGGCTGCCTGGGTGTAAAAATAATGAGTTCCTAAATAAATAAGTAAACAAGTAGACTTGGAAAAAAAATGACAACAGTTGAGAACTGAAGAAACATGCCAAAAAATTTATTTTCACAAAGAGGACAAAAGGAAATAAACATCAAAAGTGAAGGTCAGAGGTCTGGAACCGAGGGCCTATACAGTGCAGAGTTTCTTGGGTATTCTGTGCAGATAAAATGCATTTGGTATTACTATCTTATTTAAATAAGTCAAATTGCATTATGAATATCCTTCATCTTGCAAATTTTACTATTATTTGAGGAGTCTGGTAACATACCATTATAAAAAAGCTTTAGAAAACCAGTTTATGAGAGTGTTTAGGAGCTTTAACCCTGAATCCTGACTATGTGAGTTCAGATTCTAGTTCCTCCACTTCCTACCTATGAGACTATATTAGTCTGTTTCTGTTGCTTATAATAAAATACCTGAAACCGGGTAATGTATAAAGAAATGAAACTTGGTTTTTACAGTTTGAGAGGCTGGGAAGTCCAAGGTCCAGGGAACACATTTGGTGAGGACCTTGCTCTCGGTGGTGACTCTTTTCAACACAGGGTGTCACATGTTAGTGGCTTGAGTGACAGTGAGCTGACTTGCTTCTTGCTCTCCTCATAAAGTCATCAGAGCCACACCCATTATCACCCACGAAAACATCGCTTTACTACTCCATGTATGGATCAGCCCATACAGTAGGGTGGGGTCCTCAGGATCTAATCACCTCTTAAAGGCCCTAGCTGTCAGTTACCATAATAGGATTTCCCACCCTCTCAACACTGTCACAAGGGGGATTAAATTTCTAATACATGAAACTTTGGGGGAATAATTGAACCCATATTGGAGGCTTTGGGTGAATTGCTTAACTTCCCTCGGTCTGTTTCCTCTTTTGTAAAATAAGCGAAGCAGAAAATATCATGACTTTAAAAGATACTTTTAAGTATGAGAAAGATACTTCTTAAGTATAAGAATTATGTGCACCAAAACATGTAAAACAGTAGAAGAATGTTACTCATGTAACAAATGCTATATAATTGGTTGCTATTATTAACTTACTCTTTTTTATAACAGCACTGAATTTTATAGAAGTCACCTAACAATTGCTGTGGATGAATATTTAGAATCTTCTGTTTATTTTCTTATTGCAACAAGCTTCCTTGGACATAATATATTTGTGCATTTGTTCAAATGCCTGCCAACATTTCATTGACATATTTGAGGATATGTGAAATATTTAAAGCAGGTTTTAAGACTTGAGATACCCAAATACGTTAGCTGTCTGATTACATGTAAAAAAGTGATGGTGATAATGACATTGATAAATAACTAACATACATCAAGCTCTCGAAAGGCGTTACCTAATTTAATCTGAAGTCCATTTCAAATGGGATTGCCATGAAGGAGGTACTCTTGAGAAAACACATACCATGGCCGTTTAAAATGAAAAAGAAATCCCCTTCCATTACATTAATTTTTAAAATATTTATATCTTGCAGAGTATTTAATTGTACATATTTGTGCCTATTAACTTATCTTCTAAAGTTCCTCTGATGGTATGTATTATACTTCTTTTATAGTTTCTGTACCACCAAAGACAGTAACTCGCACCCAAAAGAAAGGCAAAACAGTCATAGGTATATTGATAATCATAGTGGGCTGGCATGAAAACAATGATCATAATATAAAAATGTTTTTCCATACAGAGGTCACCAGCTGGTGGTCAGGAAATGTTTACAGCCCCTGAATGTGTTCATTTGCCCTGCACAGTGTTTCTAAAGATTGAATGAGTTGTAAACATTTAGAAATCAAAGTAACAACCAGGATGTGCTGCAGCTTCCTTTGAAAAACATCCGGCAACACCTAGGCATACCCTTTCATATATCTCCAACATTCTATACCTAGATGCTCATTAAATGTGTATTTTATAAATGAGAGGACTGAGATTTAAGGAGGTCTGATGAAACGTGCTTCACGTCACCCAACATGGCCCATCCAGGATTTGAACTAAGGTCTGTCTAACCTCACAGCTGAAACTGGTCTTTCTCTCTTTAATTCCTGCTTATATTCAAAGCCATGAACACTTTCATTGTCTTTTTGTTATTGGTGACTGGTCCAATCACGACTTAACTATAACTTATACATGCAAGTGTTATCTCATGGAGACCTTTTCTATTTCAAGGTTATCACTTCCTGTGACAACCTCCTTGAGAACAAATCTCCTCATTACAGGAAAACCCAATGACCCAAAGAAGATGCGGAAATGTTCAGAGGGCTAGGGAGACTCAACTTGTTATTGTATATCTTTGGAATGGCCCAGAATGTTTTTTCTGAGGGGATTGGGTGAAAAGGACAAAGGTACTGAAGGAGTTTTTCTCTTCTCCGCAGCTGGCCAATCCCTTTTATATCCTTGGGGGAGAATAAGGTAGTTTTGCTGAAGCTGCTGAAGGATCAAGAGAAATTACAGACACTGAGGAGCTGGTTCCCGCAGTTGAGCGACTTTATCCATGACACAAATCTCACTCCTTCCCTGCAAAAGCCTGTGAGTAGACAAAGCTCCCACAATAGCATTAACACTTTGTTGCCTCACTTTACATCCAACATTAGACATCCAGAACCATGTCCCACTATGAGCTAGCTACTGTTCTGGTTCTGAGAACAGGAGTGAACAAAACACATAACATCTCGGGCATCCTGAGACTACATGCAAAATGTGGAAGGGCCAAAAATAAACCTGGTGAACAAGTAAAAAGTACGCCATGTAAGATTGTGATCAATGCTCAAAAAATAAGATAGCAGGATGAGGCGTGGGGAATATGAAGATGGATGTAAAAAGACCACACCATCTCCTCTCTTCTGTGATTATTCTTAACCAAACTTTTTCTCTGCCTTCCCCATTACAAACGTGCCAGATGGACTGCATGTTTTTGTTTGTATTTTTCTTCTTGTTACTGCAGTGATAACGTACAAAATGCATCTAACTTAGATCACTTCTCATGGTAGGCTCTCAGTATCTGTTATACTGTTAAGGGAAACTGAGGAAATTGCAGGTTCCACTGGCTAAATCCAGGTTCTTGGTATCTCGAACAAAGAACTGGACAAGACCAGCTAGAGGCGAAAAGCAAACAGCAGTTTTATTCAGCAAAGCGAGAGTACACTCTGGAGAGGATGGAGCACCTCGAGGGAGAGAAAGTGTCTCAAGAGCCCTGATGGGTACATTCCTGGGGATTTAAGTCCTCTTAGTGGGATTTGGGTGGTTTGGTCATTGGTTGAGCCCTAAGTTAGTCTCTGTTAATTGGTGCCCTAGCTGGTGGGGGAGCTCATTGGTCCATCCTAATGGTGCCCAACATGGGGTTGGAGCTCCCCGTCTGGAATTGTCTTTGTCTCCTGTGGCTGCTTTTGTGCACATGCCTGCCTATGTCCAGTTTCCCCACTTGCAAATAACCAGGTTTCCTCCTCCTGCTTTTGTCTTTATCTAACTTCCTGCTTCGATACCCCTAATCTAAATATTTTCCAAGCTTTACACACTAAGTTATTCCTATTTTTGGCTATGAGGTTTCAGTCAAAGCGTCTGGAATTCTCTTTGCTTTGTAAAGGACAGGATTCCCTGGATGGATCTAGCAAGGGGCCAATTCGTTTTTACCTATTAAAGTTTTCATTCAATAAATGTATTTTGGGAAACTACTACAGCCCTGTCCCAGTGGAGGGTGCTGCAAAACAAAAGTTTATAAACCCCCATTCATTCCCTCAGAGACCTCATAGGAAATGGGAGAGAAATGTGCACATGAGTAATTTAAATAAACTGTGAGCTGTACCAACTTTGATGTCTATACAATATAAAGTGATGTCAATAGTGCCATCTCTTAATCTTGAATGACAGAGAGATGTGTAAATTGAGATGTGTTGTGTGGTCTCCTGATCCCTCCACGAGAACCCTGGGTGAGTCCTTTGTTTTTGTGTTTTGTTTTTGTTTTGTTTTTTCATTGAGAGGTGGGTTGTTAAAACATGCATTCAGGTACTTTTGGCTTCAAGAAGCAGACATCAATTTCTGCTAACTGAAGACGGGTAGGAACTTATTGGAAGATTTCTCACTGAATGACTGAAAGAGCTGGACAAAAACAAAACAGAACAGGAGGTGCAAGAAGAAGGAAAACTCCAGAGACCTCAGCTGAGGTTGGGCACTTCCTAGAAAGTAGGCAAACACACAGCTCAGCTTCCAAAATCACAGCCTCTGGATCTCCATCCTAAATTTCATTTTCCCAAAAGAATCTGATGGTCGTCCAGTGGTCCAACCTGGATTAGCTGTGTTCCTGTGGCTCTGTCAGCTGCCACCAAAGGAGCAAGTGCTCATGGAATTTGGGGGTGGCCCCTGGGGACCAACCTTTCTAAGATGCCATTTCCAGAGAAGGGGAAAAGAGGAAACCCAGAGGCTCTAGCAAGAGATGTTTACAGCCAGTTCACCACCTGCTTTTATACTATTGCTATATTCAGAATAACATATATGGGTAATAGTAAGAGAAGGAATAAGGAAAGGCAGAGAAGGATGGAGACATTTACTCTGAAGGGTGACTCAGTAATTGTCACCAAGTCAGTGAAGGGTTATTATAAAGAGAACCCTGACCAACTCTTTTTAATCTTCATAGAGTGAGAATAGATGGATTTTAGTTTACAGATTAAGACGGATGTCTTGACAGTAAAGTTATTAACTGAGGATTCTCGATCATAAAAGGTAGTAAAGGAGATGCAATACTTCACTTTAAAAATCACATAAGTCACCATTTTTTATATAAAATTGATTGCTATAAGAAGGCATTTGGGTGGAAAAAGAATCACCAGAAGAAACAAATAATTTTTGCAATCATATTACAGAGCTTGGGAATTAAGCAATCTCCCAGTGTCCACAGAATGATAAATAATTGATAAGATCAATTTTAAGTCTTTTTTTTTTAATAGGTAGAGCTGAAAGATAATGATCTTCACTAAAGTTTATCACTAAGTCCTCGATTCTGTGTCATGGGACTGCTCCTAGATAAGAATGTCTTTTTAATTAACTGCACTGGGTCATTAAAATCACTTAGAGGAATTTCAAGTCAGATATGCTGTATCCACATACTTCTGTGTTTACCAGAGGACCCTGAATATTGTTTTAGCCAGTTTCAAATACCAATAGCAACATACAGTATTATCAGAGTTCTCATTAAAATTTACTAGAAAGGTATTTGTATTACTTTCAACCAGCTGTAGAAATCGAAACATTCATGTAAGGTTTCAAGAAGTTGAAATGTGGGAAATGCTTGATGAAAACCAAAGGGAAATTACAAATAAATTAAGCGTCGTCATATACCAGCCAAGATCGTAATGACAATATGACAATATATAAATTCTTGAACTTAAGCATCCATATTTTCAGTCTATCATCATCAAAGTTCTTTCCATAAAAGCACTGGGTATCCATTTTTAAGTCATTATCACTCGTGAACCTTTGTCCGCATTTATCAAGTTTATTTTATTTACTAAAAATTCTGTTTCAAAGGGAGCATCGTATGGGATACCATGAGTTATTGTTTACTGCATTTCTGTAAGTTAAAGCAGGAGTAAACCATAGCGAGAAGGCAGTATTAGTGCTGCCAAAATAAATCCATCAGTTTCCAAGTTAGGTACTTTGTACACACGAGGATACTTCAAAAAGTTCATGGAAAAATAGAACTGAAAAATAATACGAATCTTTCCATGAACTTTGTTAAGTACCCTGGTAGATCTCTATGTGGCAAAGACTCCTAAATAATCCTCCCCAAATAAATAAAGCACAAAAGCACATATTCATTATATTTTTGTGTTTTGCTGTTGTGATTATTGTTGTTAGGAAAATGGGGTAAGTTCTTTTGTGTTACAACAAGAGGACCCAGTTAAAAAAAAATAGATACGTGTATAACAGATTAATCAGGGATTAGTGGAATGCTACCGAGTGGAATAACACACACCCACACACACAATGCATTCATTCATTCAAGAACTATCCATTGACTGCCTCCTGTATGCAATGGGCTTTGCAACTTACGACTACAAGCAAAGAAGCAATTCAAACATAAGATAGACCCTTTTGTTTTAAATAAAAGGAAAAGACATAAGTATTGGCAAGGATATGGAGAAAAGGAAGCCTTTGTGCACTGCTGGTGGGAACGTAAATTAGTACAGCCGTTGTGGAAGAGTATGAGAGTTCCTCAAATAAATTAAGAATAGAACCACTAATCTAAAATGGAACCAGCAATCCCACTACTGGGTATACATCCAAAGGATATGATATAAGTATGTCAAACTGATATCTGCACTCCCATGTTTATTGCAGCATTATTCACAATAGCCAAGATATGGAAGCAACCTGTCAGTCAGTGGATGACCGGATAAAGAAAATGTGGTAAGAGAGGATTTTCAATGTTCCAACACAAAGAAATGACAAATGTTTGAGGTGATGAATTTGCTCATCACCCTGATTTGATCACTGCACACTGTATATACATGTATCCAAATACCACATTACATGTGATAATACATACAATCATTATGTATCAATTAAGAAAAAATAAATTTAATAACATAAAAAAACAAAATCTTAAAACAAGGATAGATCCAAAGAAAAAGAAAAAAGGACAATGTGGTACATACACACAACAGGCAATCATTATGTATCAATTAAGAAAAAATAAATTTAATAACATAAAAAAACAAAATTTTAAAACAAGGATAGATCCAAAGAAAAAGAAAAAAGGACAATGTGGTACATACACACAACAGAATCCTATTCAGTCTTAAAAAAGAAGGAAATTTCATCATTTGCAATAACATTGATGAACCTGGAAGACATTATGCTAGTGAAATGAGCCAGACAGAGAGAGAAAATACTGCACGATCTCACTTTGTGTGCAATCTCATAGAAGCAGAGAGTACAATAGTGGTTACCGGGGGGTCAGGGGCTAGAAATGAGGCTGTGTTGAAGAGATGTTGGTCAAAAGATAGGAAGTTTCACTTACAAGGGAGGAATCAGTTCAAGAGATCTATTGTACAGCATTGTTACTAACAATGTATTCTTGAAAATTGCTTAACAGTGTTCTCACTTCAAAAAAGTGATAAGTATGTAAGGTAATGGATGTATTAATTAGCTTGATTTAACCATTCTACAATGTATATGATACAGTCTGCATAAGTTTTTTGTCCCCTCAAAGCTAATGTTGAAATCTGATCCCCATTGCAGCTGTGTTGGGAGCTGTTTGGATCATGGGGGGCAGATCTCTCATGAATAGATCAAAGGCGGATGTACGGTACAGCAGTATCCACATACTTCTGTGTTTACCAGAGGACCCTGAATATTGTTTTAGCCAGTTTCAAATACCAATAGCAACATACAGTATTATCAGAGTTCTCATTAAAATTTACTAGAAAGGTATTTGTATTACTTTCAACCAGCTGTAGAAATCGAAACATTCATGTAAGGTTTCAAGAAGTTGAAATGTGGGAAATGCTTGATGAAAACCAAAGGGAAATTACAAATAAATTAAGCGTCGTCATATACCAGCCAAGATCGTAATGACAATATGACAATATATAAATTCTTGAACTTAAGCATCCATATTTTCAGTCTATCATCATCAAAGTTCTTTCCATAAAAGCACTGGGTATCCATTTTTAAGTCATTATCACTCGTGAACCTTTGTCCGCATTTATCAAGTTTATTTTATTTACTAAAAATTCTGTTTCAAAGGGAGCATCGTATGGGATACCATGAGTTATTGTTTACTGCATTTCTGTAAGTTAAAGCAGGAGTAAACCATAGCGAGAAGGCAGTATTAGTGCTGCCAAAATAAATCCATCAGTTTCCAAGTTAGGTACTTTGTACACACGAGGATACTTCAAAAAGTTCATGGAAAAATAGAACTGAAAAATAATACGAATCTTTCCATGAACTTTGTTAAGTACCCTGGTAGATCTCTATGTGGCAAAGACTCCTAAATAATCCTCCCCAAATAAATAAAGCACAAAAGCACATATTCATTATATTTTTGTGTTTTGCTGTTGTGATTATTGTTGTTAGGAAAATGGGGTAAGTTCTTTTGTGTTACAACAAGAGGACCCAGTTAAAAAAAAATAGATACGTGTATAACAGATTAATCAGGGATTAGTGGAATGCTACCGAGTGGAATAACACACACCCACACACACAATGCATTCATTCATTCAAGAACTATCCATTGACTGCCTCCTGTATGCAATGGGCTTTGCAACTTACGACTACAAGCAAAGAAGCAATTCAAACATAAGATAGACCCTTTTGTTTTAAATAAAAGGAAAAGACATAAGTATTGGCAAGGATATGGAGAAAAGGAAGCCTTTGTGCACTGCTGGTGGGAACGTAAATTAGTACAGCCGTTGTGGAAGAGTATGAGAGTTCCTCAAATAAATTAAGAATAGAACCACTAATCTAAAATGGAACCAGCAATCCCACTACTGGGTATACATCCAAAGGATATGATATAAGTATGTCAAACTGATATCTGCACGTGGCACCTCAAGCTACATATCACAGCTTCTGCTCTGTGGAGCAAAGCAGTGTGTGTGTTAACAGTGCTGCAGAGGCTTGAGTCAAAATGTCAGCCTCTTATTTGCTTGGAGTTAGGTGCCATGTTGATTAAGGTCCACACTCTTCAAACTCCTTGAACTTGTAGCCAAATCATCCCTCGGCATAAACTTTCTTGGGAGCTGTTCTGATACATGTGATAAGTAGATTGCTATTTTAATATAGCCAAAAGTTCATTTTAATTGCTGAATGTGTGCTTGCAGGAAATAATTGTCTCAGGCTATGTCTGCAGGCTCTGTCAAAAGACAGACTTTTCAGGCATACTTGAGAGACAGACCAAGCTAAATGCATATAATAGAATTCTGTTCTCTAGTCTGGTCTTTCTTATCTTACTGCATGTGACCTGTTTTGGGGCACTTTAATAATGGAACTTCCCCAAGTTCCAGAGAAGAATTTCAATTTTGGAGATGCAAATGGAACATAGTAAAATTGAACAGTAGGGGTGATTTCTAATGAGGCAAGTTCATCAATATTTATAAAGTTGGATTACAGTCATTTACAGATGATGCAATCATCGTTTGAAGCTATCTTCTGTGAGTTAATTTTCAAGTTTAAATAGATGTGGTAGTTATGATGTCTTGGTATTTAATTGTCTGCTACCTGGTTCTAAATTCTGGAGTGATAGTTACATTGAAAAATGAATACTAAAATAATCAGCTTTCATTATTTCATATTATATTCACACTTTAAGTGGTAGGTTAATTGAAAGTGTGTGCAGTTAACATATTTGACAATTTGAATATGTATGTTAAAATATAACTTTAAAATGCATCTTGCTGAAGCAATGTTGAACATATAATTTGGAGATTTTCATAATCATGACATGTAAATCAAAGTGTTCACTGGCGCTTCTGAACATGGCAGAAATGAATTGTTAATAACTTTTAAAATTTTAGTATAATGTAACACCAGACTTAGTAGCTTACCATGCAGTTTTTAATAAAGCCCAAATAAACAAAGAGAGCATTTGCAATATTAATTATTTACATGCTAGAGAACAGAAGAACTATTTGTTTCTGTAGGGCCAGGCACAAGTTCCAGCATACACAATGGGTAATCAATACATGCTTGTTAAAGAGATGAATGAGGCTTATGTACAATCTTTAAACAATGAATTTGATGATCAGAGGTAATTATTTGGTTTTTTTTGTTTGTTTGTTTGTTTTAATTTTATTTTGTCGATATACAATGTAGTTGATTATTGTGGCCCATTACCGAAACCAGAGGTAATTATTTGAAAAAAGTTATACCAGCGCATCCAATCAAGACTTAGAGTGACAATATCTATAACCTCGTCTCTTTTTTATGAACCTGTGTATGTCATGTGTGTAGAGAACTGAGATCACTGAAGTGAGTCCTTTGGCGGTTGTTGGTGATATTTGAAGAACGTTTCATGAGAGTTCTGGGAGAAAAGGCAGAATTCTGGGGGTAGCAGAGTAAACATTACCTGGGGAACTCTATGATTTGGGGTCTGGTGAAATTCAGTAACTTTCAGACAAAGACTGTTAAATTTTTTTCCAGAAAAAATATGCAAGAGCAACGTATTCTTGAGAAAACATATATGTTAGATAATAAAAATAAAAAAGTCAGAATGAGCATCTCATTGAACAAACCTAAACAATTTATTAGTTTTAGTAAAAAGCTCATCACCCTGATGAACCATCAAGCTGTCCCTTTGGTGATCTTCAATACCAGCTTAGAGATTCCAACTCAATATCATGGGCTTACTCATATCATTTCATATGGGATTGATCTTTCCCAGGCCTGTTTTTGAATCTTAATATAGATAACCCCCATGCTCCCCTCCCACACAAAAACAAAGATATCCTAACAATCTAAATACACAACACAACATAGGAAATGTGTCCCTTGGATTTGTTCAGAGCCCTGCAAAACTGAAGTTGCTAGATTCAGGTTTTAAGGGCACCTTTTCAGTAAGAGTCTGGGTGTGATTTGGACCAAGGGCCAGCAACTGTGGCTTTCTGAGCACTCCTTCTTTTTCATGTAAAATTCTAATTCCAGTGTCTATACATCAAGTTTTATGGCCACATTCACTGGTTTAGTGTTGTCTGTGGCCGATTCCATGCTACAAAGTTAGAATAGAGTAGTCACAACAGAAAACATATGTCCTGCAAAGCCAAAAAAAATTTACTATGCAGCCCTTTACAGAGAAAGTTTGCTGATCCCTGCTCCAGAATTCTTGAATGCTTGAAGGTTAGATTAATATTTTTTTCTTTTTTAAAATGAGGAAGCTCAAATCAGGATTATTATATAGATATTACTATTCAACACTGTACCTCACAGATATGTACATCAATTACATTTCAGTAAAAATAAATAAATATTCCTAATCATAAAAAATTATATACTAAAAAGGAGGAAGATTTATCAGATAAAGTGATACCTTTTACTCTTCATATTTTATAATATAAATATTTGAAAATAAATAATCAACTATTCGGATAAAAGAAATCTCAGACCTCTAAGAATTGACTGAGAAGGCAAAGGCCAAGAACTTGAAATAAGAGGGAAGAATGCTCTTATTAAAAACATTTAGGTTAAGGAATCCACAGTTACACACAAAACTTGTATATGTTTCCTCTCTACCCCCTGCAAAAAAAAAAGAGGAAAAGAGAAAACTCTCTCTCTCTTTCTCTCTGTGCCTGAGACCTGAGAGTCACTTCTTATGTTGATTTCTATCACCCCTTCTTATTATGTTTCCTCTCTACCCCCTGCAAAAAAAAAAGAGGAAAAGAGAAAACTCTCTCTCTCTCTGTGCCTGAGACCTGAGAGTCACTTCTTATGTTGATTTCTATCACCCCTTCTTATTAAACTATAAGGATTAGAAAAACCTCTGTGCCTAGTGAAAAGCCTAATAAGTTAAGCCTTTGTTTAATAGGATATTGTACAAATCCAAATAGCCCCCAAACTTGGGATCACGGTCAAGGAAGGGAGCAGGCATTGCGAATTAAAGGGAATATGATTGTCTTGGGTTTAAAACTCTTAGGACATAAACCTGTGATGTTTTCTGTCTTTTTTCTGTTTTTCCTTAGGAATGTGTTTAGGGGAAATTATCAACATGCATTTTAACCCCAGACTGATAATTGACTCTACAAAACTTTTGTCCCATGACAAATAGAAATAGGTTTTCCATCCATGGTGTCTTGGGCTAAGTTAGCCGAGTGCTGTAACAGAATGCCATAGATTGGGTGGCTTTCAATGACAGACCTTTATTCTTCACAGTTCTGGAGGTTGCTAGTTCAAGATCACGGCACCAGCAGCTCCTGCATCTGGAGAGGACTTTGCTTTGTCAGGTTCATAGATGGCACCTTCTCACTGTGTCCTCACATGGTAGAAGAGGTGAGGGGGCTCTCTGGGGCCTCTTTTATAAGGACACTAATCCCATTCATGAGGTTCCACCCTCATGACCTCTTCACCTCCCAAAGGACACACCTCCTAACACCATCACCTCGGGGATTAGAATTTCAACATACAAAGTTTGAGGGGACACATTCAGTCTATAGCACTGCAGTTATTTTCTGGGTAGTATTGCCAGAATACGAATTTAAGAAACCGAAGTTTTTTTTATAAAGAAAAGCCTTGAAAATGAGACGTGAGGAGAGATGAGAGCCCATTCTCACTGGCAGTTGAGATTTTCCTTTTAAACCATATAATCTAAGGGAGAAGTCTGAAGACCTGACGGCACCACGGTTCTTTTGAAGGTTTTAAATTCAAAACCTCATGAAGTCCGTAGGAGAATGACATTTGAACACGTCTTCTTTTCTCAAATTCATTATTTTATTATAAATCAAGAGCCTTGCATTGACAAAGGGAAGAGAATCACAAACTCTACATTTCAGCCTCATTTTGCACAGAATAAATGGGCGTTTCTTTTTCCCAAGAGAACGTTCACATGCACCTTTATCCACACACACTGTGGTAACATTTTGCAGGATACAAAAAGGCATGAGAAAACTGGGTGCGTTACCCCTGTCTAAATACTAAACTTGCACTCCTCAGAGCAAGATGACATGAACTGGAAAGAACATGAGCTCAATTCTTGGAAATAAATAATTTACGGTTATAAATGAACAGAGAATTCCCATCGCTAATTAGCATAGAGATATATTGCACGAATATATCATCCCTCAAAGTTCTCATGTCTTTCTGGAGAAGACTTGGCTATTTTTGAGTTGAACCA
>NW_007730245.1:66225-68047 GCF_000696425.1 Galeopterus variegatus | reverse complement strand
CTACTAACAGCCAATCAATTTCAATATTATGAACTATCATGTGGAAATAATCTTTCATAATTCAGTATTTTCATCAATAATATATACTGATAAAGTATGAAATGCACAATGTTTTATAAAGATTTATTGCTAAATTGCTTTTCTATATTTTCAAAAGCATTTATTCTCTATCAGGCTAATTTTTTTTTTGACTCTTCACAAGGACTGAAATGAACTCACAATGTCTCGCACCTATGTCGTTATTTATAAGATGCTACAAATTTGATATTTTTAGGGAAAAGAAATCAAAGTCTCCAAGGAGATCTTATTAAATATGTGTGGATTTTTCTTGGCAGCTGGCCAGTGTGAGGATCCAGACCCCAGACCTTGGTGTTATCAGCATCAGGCTCTAAGCAAGTGGGCCGACTGGCCAGCCCTGTTAAACAGCTAATTCAACACTCATTTATGATACAGACCCTTAGCAAAATAGGAACAGAAGTAAACATCTTTACCTAATAAAACTACTACAGATTTACAATTCTTAGCAAGTGCCAAACAAGAGCTCTCTCTACTTTATTTTGCGCTAAAGGCCACAGTCTATGTAACAAAGAAATAAAAGCACGCGTCAACAAAAAATTAAGGATTGCAAAGGAAAACAAATACGGCTTGTGTATAAAATGATTCCTACATAGAAAACCCCAAATAATCCACAGACCAATCATTTAGCAAATGTGAGAATTTAGCAAGTTGTCTTATAACAAGATCAATACAAAAATTATATTGCATTTAAACTTATTAGAAATAAACAGAAAATATATTACTGAGACCTCAAAGGTCCGTCTGCTTGCCACTGATTAGCCAGTAATTGAGACAAGTGTTAGTGTAAGGAAAGGTAGGCTTTAATCAAGAAGCCAGCAGCCTGGGGACATGGTGGACTTATGTCTCGAAGATCATCTCCCCCACTTCCGGGTTTGCCGAAGGGTTTTACCGGGGTGTGTGGTGGAAAGTTGATTCATGCTGACCAAGTGGGGACGTGCAGACTTGCTTGAGTGTTTCAGATCATCGTCAAGGAACTTCCTGAGTGGGAGCTGGCAGTGTCATACTTCATTCTCCATGGGCCCAGTTCCTGATATTCTCAAAGAAGAGCCGGTTAGTAAGCTGCTAAAGAATGGCCACCTGGGTTAATAATTTTCCTCTAATTATCTGTGTACAGTGTGAGAGCAAGAGTCATTGTGTTCCGGCAATTAGCTCCAGACAATGTGGTTTGGGTTACAGGAGAGAACAAGGTTTTAAATTCAAAGTTTTAACAAAATGGAATCACTTCTGTTCAGGTGTTACAAATATATTAGTGTTATAAATTAAATGGTATCTAGCAAAAATAAAAAAATTAAAACATACAAGGAGTGTATGGAGAAACACAGTAAGGAAAAATTAAATACATCCTACAGTCAATTAAAATTGTTGGCTCACAGATGACAAAATTCACCATTGGAGCAGAATGAGCCTATCAATCCAGAAACATACCAGTATATGTATAGAAACTTGATATATTACAGAGGCAGCATTGGAGAGCTTCAGAGGAAGGATGGCCCTCATCAATTAATGTGCTGTAACAATTGGTGATCAATAGAAAAAAATAAAGAACCTGGCCTTTACCTCTTGTATCTTTAAAGAAAATTCATTACTAAGAGATTAAACTGTAAGAAACTTTTATAAGAAAATATACTATAATCTTTCCCTGGGTAGGGAAAATATTTCTTAAAGACCCAAAAAGCACAAACCATAAAGAAAAGGATTTATAAATTCAACCACGTTAAAACTAAGAACTTCTGTTAATCAAAGA
>NW_007730245.1:51083-65431 GCF_000696425.1 Galeopterus variegatus | reverse complement strand
TAGGATATTTTCAACCTTAATTACTTACAGCAGGTAAGTATTTAAATATATAAGGAGCTTGTAATTTGAAAAAATTAAAAAAGACAATCAATTTAATGTAAAAAACTGGCAAAACGTATAATAGACTTTTCACAGATCAGGAAACAAGATGACTCATTAATATGTGAAAAGGTGTTCAGAATAATCAAGAAAATGCAGATCAATACTACAAACAGATCCGAGTCATACCTACTGGATGGGCAAAAACTAAGGCTGAAAACCCTGGTGAGTGGGGAAATTTGTTTTAGTCCTAACTTGTATATACCATTGGGTCTATTTGGTATGAATTGGCACAAACAACTACTTTGAACAATTTGTTGCTAACTTGTAAAATTGAACAGTCACACACCAGTGACTCAACAATTCCACTCCTATGAGGAACATACCTTACTTAAATGGTTGCACGTGTGCTTTGGGAGACATGAGAAAAGAATGTCTAAATGAGCATTGCTTATAACAGCGAAAATATGAAAGAACCCAAATGGCCATCAACAGCTGCAGGATAAATAAAATATTATATATGCATATGCTGAAATATTTTACATCAATAAAAATAAATGAACTATCAGTACATGAACAGATTACTTTAAGACTGTCACATGCAAAAGGAAAATCAAAGAATAGTACATGTATGTAGGGAAAGTAAAGATAAATGGTCAGGATCCCTCGAGGGGTTTGGAATCTTGCCGAGCATTTGGTATAAATATGCACGTGTGCCCAGGTGTTCCTTGGTTATCGTCTAATGTAATGGTGTGTGTGTGCCCAGGTGTCCTGGGTTATCAGATTTAAGTATAAAGGATAAGCGGCTCTGATCCTCAGGTCTGCCCACCCCCGGGATGCTCCCAAGAGGGTCACAGGGAGGCCACTACTGCTGCTGGAGGCTACTGCTGCAAGCTGTTGCTGCCATGGCCCCTAGGACCCTCTGGGAGGCCACTACTGCTGCTGCTGAGGAAGCTGAGGACGGAGCTTGTGTCATCTGCCAACAGCTCCCAGGATCTTTCTCAATTACCTAGCTTGTGGACCTACATGTGAGGGGTCTGGTGACCCAGCCAGGCATAAGAAGGGTCTGGTGACCAAGCCAAGCATAGGAGGGGTCTGGGCATAGGAGGGTCTGGTGACCCAGCCAGGCATAGGAGGGTCTGCTGACCCAGCCAGGCATATGAGGGGTCTGCTGACCCAGCCAGGCATATGAGGTGTCTCCTGACTCAGCCAGGCATAGGAGGGTCTGCTGACCCAGCCAGGCATAGGAGGGGTCTGGTGACCCAGCCAGGCATAGGAGGGGTCTGGTGACCCAGCCAGGCATGTGAGGGGTCTGGTGACCCATCCAGGCATGTGAGGCATCTGGTGACCCAGACTGGCACATGAGGCCAGGCATAAGAAGGGTCTGGTGACCCAGTCAGGCATATGAGGGGTCTGGTGACCCAGCCTGGCATATGAGAGTTCTGCGACTCAGTCTGTACAACAGGTTTGAAGGGCGTGAGCCCTAACCTGGCAATATAATTGTCTATGTCAGCAGGATTCTGACAATAGCCCTAGCAAGACAATATAATATGAAATTTTTACAAAGCTCAGTTTTACCTACACATCTGACAAAATTATTGAGGAAAACCAGGTGAATGACAAGCACAGAATTTAGTGTGAATGGTATTTCCAACTCTCTGACACACACACACACACACACACACACAACACTACCCAAAAATAGACTTAAAAATCACTGAAATGACAACAAATGGCATGACTAAGAAGACATCTTGATAAATGTGCCACAGACTACAATAGCCAACGTTCTATTTAGTGCAATGGCACTGGCATCCCCTTTCACTTAGGCTTGGTGCCAACTGGCTGTTGAATGAGCTTCTTGCCTCTGAGTAACGCTGCTCCACTGCTCCAATCCTGAGAAGTTACAGCACAAAGGAGACAAACTTTGGGGCAACAGGGAAGGTGGGGTGATGGTCAGTGAACAGTGGTACCTTCTCTTTTTGGTTTTCCTCTCCACTGTCTTCTTTGGCCCTTTGGGAGAGAGTGCAAGCAACAAGGGGGGAGAATCGTGAGGGGATCATGTGGCTGAATGTCTCTTTCTCTGGGGCAGTCACTTCACCTGTTGAAGATGCACAGACCTTCAGTGTTCAGGGGCAAGAGAGGGGCCCGGGACCACCAAATCCAAAGAAAGATACTCTAGTTGGTCAGTTGTTACATCACTCGAGGATTAAGTTTTTATTAATCAGTACTTGGTCTCTCTATGGGTATGTTCCAACTTTGGGCTTCTGAATAAACACAATTTTCTAATACTGATCATTCACATCAAATTCAAATCTAGAAAAGCAGCAGCAGCAGCAGCAGCTGTTTTTTGGCAGAACTGCCAAAGTCCTGACCGCACCCATCCTAGACCAGGAGTATCAGAAATCCCGGGGGTAGGGCCCAGCCGTCTGTTTTAACTGGTTCTCCAGGTCTGAGTCAGATGCACACTTGGGTGTGAGAACAACTGTTAGCGCATTCTCCCTCACTCACTCCAGCTGCCAGCATGAGGCTCTCTTCCACTGGCCTTAGGAGGCAGCTGTTAGAAAACTCATATCCTGACACAAGAGTGCCCACACCTCCCGCAACAGCTCTCAAACTTCCTCAAGAGGGAAAAAGGGAGGGGAGTGGGCAGGCGTTCCATGTATACCACAATGAAAAAACGAGTCGGTTAACTTAAAACACACTAAATCATTTGCCATCTTCTCTTGGCTTCCAGTGTAGAGGTTACCCATTATTTTTGCTAACTGGGCAAAGAGTTTTTTATTAATAAACTCTAGCCTTGCCCAGCACAGAAGGAACATAGTTTGAGAAACACTTGTCTTGTGACCCAGCCAGGCATAAGAAGTGTCTGGTGACATAGTCAGGCATATGAGGGGTCTGGTGACCCAGCCTGGCATATGAGAGGTCTGCGACTCAGTCTGTACAACAGGTTTGAAGGGTGTGAGCCCTAACCTGGCAATATAATTGTCTGTGTCAGCAGGATTCTGACAATAGCCCTAGCAAGACAATATAATATGAAATTTTTACAAAGCTCAGTTTTACCTACACATCTGACAAAATTATTGAGGAAAACCAGGTGAAGGACAAGCACAGAATTTAGTGTGAATGGTATTTCCAGAATGAGGTAGGAGAGGAAGAGGCACGGTCAGTGAAAGACCCCCCAGCTGAATGTGACAGTACGTGAGAGCGGTGGGAATGCTCTCGTTGACAGAGGGGGTAGTCGATTCATATGCATTCATTTTGTCATTGTGCCTCAACTCACACACACGTACGCACACACATACAATACTACACAAAAATAGACTTAAAAATCACTGAAACGACAACAAATGGCATGACCAAGAAGACAGCTTGATAAATGTGCCACAGACTACAATAGCCAACGTTCTATTTAGTGCCCTGGTGGTGGTGGTTTAGTTTCTTAGTAGTCCAGCTGCTACAAATTAACCTCTCTCAGGGTGCCCCCCGACCCCAGCTGTTCCTGAGAGTCTTCCAGGTGCTAGCTCAGGTGGGCTCAAGAACAGTCTCCAGGTTTCTCACTTACCATCTCTTTCTGCTGCACCTGAGCACGTGAATCAAAGCCTGAAAAACGTGCATCCCCTCTGACAAGAAAAGTCATGTACATCTTAAGGAAGTAATCCAGGAAGTGAACATGAAGATGTGATTATTAAGATGTCTGTTGCAATATGAATTATAAGATTTAAAACAAGAGTACATTGCTAACTAAAGTATGGTTCCTTCCTCATTCTGTCCCATTCCTATTACTGTGTCCTAAGTAGGAGGGAAAACTCTTCTGTTCATCACCTTGTGGTATGGGATGGACCGTTCCTAAATTCGACATGGAGCTACTGAGGCTGTGCTGAAATAGTTAATATGATGTGAATGAAGGTTTGGGAATAGTGGAAGGAATTTATATAATAGAAAACATCTTATACCCACTGACTGTGCCAACCCTCACCTGTTGAAAGGCTGCTTGCTGGCTCAGCTCCCTGCCAATACCCTACCTACTGCAGGGTCTCCAGGCTCCCTTTCCCAGTAACTGAGTTATAAAGCTTGAGGAATTCTTTGTCTAAAGCAGCAAACAAGTCTAGGTTGGGTGGTTCCAACTCATCGTAGTTATTTTTCGGTCTTCCTTCTCAGAAGATCAAATATGTTGAAGTTCAATTGCTCCAGGAGACAAAAACACTCAAAAGAGAGTTGGATTTTAGGTTAACCATTTTTATTTTTGATGCATTAAACTTTAGAAATTTTGGGTTTGGTAGAAGTGCTGTTAGGTAGTGTTGTCGGTGACCTTCGTTGCTATGTCCCTAAGGTGATGATGGGGCTTTGTCACCATTCCCCTGCTTCCGCCTCCTGTGTGTCCCCTGCTCTAGAGCTGGCATAGCTCAGAGGTAACTCATCGTAGTTATTTTTTGGTCTTCCTTATCAGAAGATCAAATATGTTGAAGTTCAATTGCTCCAGGAGACAAAAACACTCAAAAGAGAGTTGGATTTTAGGTTAACCTATTTTTTTTTTTTGATGCATTAAACTTTAGAAATTTTGGGTTTGGTAGAAGTGGTGTTAGGTAGTGTTGTCGGTGACCTTCGTTGCTATGTCCCTAAGGTGATGATGGGGCTCTGCCACCATTCCCCTGCTTCCGCCTCCTGTGTGTCCCCTGCTCTAGAGCTGGCATAGCTCAGAGGACACACCCCACTGTTGTTCCCTCCACTTACTCAAGGGCTCTCAGGAAAGTTTCCAAGAAATATTAAAATTGACTTCCCTGTAGGAAGAAGCAGCATCAAAGCCACACGTGGAGGTGCGTCGATCCATGACCACGATGCCTTTCTCCTGGAGGGCCACCACGTTCGGGGGCACCATTTAAACTCAATGCACACTGGAGTGATGCAGGAAACAAGGCTTTGGGAGATCAGGTGGCATGGCTAGGGTCAAAGAGGTCACCGTAGATTACATTATTAAAAAAAAAATGTTAGCACATTTCCAGTTAAAAACCAATAAAAGTTTAATATGAGTAGTGTCATTTTCATATCATATGGCTTTGGTATTTCCTCCTCTTCTATCTGCCCCTCCTCAATTATTCTTCTTATTTTGAACACTTTTTAAAAATCAGGTAGCGGATTTTCAGATTTGTGCTTCAAGCATCAAAGACAACAGAGGTGTTGATAAACTTAGAAAATTAAAAAGGTTTTTAACCAAAAGAGATTTATCACCCAATATGTATATATAAATATTTATCTCACACACACACAAAACCCATGTAATTAAATGAGGGATTTAGGTGATCATGGTCTCTCAGAAAGAAAGCTGGGGAGAGAAACTTAATGATCTTCAAGTACAGGTAGGAGTGTTCTCAGGTGCATTTTGATCTCTGCTGAAAACTGTGTGTGGAGCTCAAGAGAAGGAAAATGGCCTAAGACAAGAATGAGGTTTTAGGAAGGAAGAAAAGCTCCTTTTGAAACATTTTAGTTTTACCACTCTGAAATGGAGTCCTGCTGAAGCTTGTAGAACCATCTTCCTTAAAAATCTTTAAGAACAAGTTGACAATTATCTATCTCCCTGAACAAGTTCTAAATGGACAGCCCGGAAAAATAAAGATAAAACAGGAAATATCTGAGGGTTCAGAACGGCCATTCTTTTTCTGTAAATGTTTGAAGATCTTCAAATCAATTGTGCACATTCACAAGTATTTTTGGAGAGCCGATTATAAATTGCATTAAGCAATGTGGACGAAGGAAAGACAAGTAACTCTGCCTCTCTTGGCCCTTACAAAACAGGTGGTACAGAGGCTGATGCACGTAAGAAGGTATAAATCACAGCAGAAAGCATCCAGTACCAAAGCAGAGATACCCATAAAATGCTGAAGACACTCAGGTGAAGAGGGGGCGTTGATAAAAGATGCCCTGGAATAGTATCCCGCACGGTAGAGGAGACAGAGCCTGCCCATGGCAGCGCTGCTAACAGTGCATCTGTTAAACAGATAAACACCTGGGCAGTGGTGCAGGAGATGGCTTGGAATCACGTGATGCACTCTGGAAGAGAGGGAAGCATATTGTGAAACGCAGGACGTCACATCTGAGCTGCTCTTTGCAGGAAGCAATATTTTTAAAATCAGGTTGACAGCATACAAGTTTTACTTTTTACAAATATTTTAATATACTTTTTATTTTAGACTAGTTTTAGATCTACGAAAAACAAATTGCAAAGATAGTACAGGGAGTCCCCACATATCCCACACTCAACTCCCTGTGTTATTAATATCTTACACTAGTATACTACATTTGTCACAGTTTATAAAACCATATAGATACATTATTATTTTCTAAAGTCTATAGTTTATTCGGATTTCCTTATTTTTACCTAATGCCCCATCCAGGATACCACATTCGATTTAGTTTTCATGTCTCGTTGGCTGTGAGACTTTCCCCCTTTCTACTTATTTTTCAGATCTTGGCAGTTTTGAGAAGTACTGGGCAGGTGCTTTGCAGAAGGTGTGTTCATTTGGGTTTGCCTGATGCTTTGGTCATAATTATATAAGGAAGACCACAGAGCATTTTTAGTCACATCACATCAAAGGTAAATGCAATCCGCATGACTTATTGCTGCTGAAGTTGACCTGGATGACATTGTGATTGTCAGGATTCTCCACTGTGAAGCTACTTTTCCCACTCTTTTCATTCTGTACTTATTGGAAGAAAGTCACTATGTATTGCCCATACTTAAAGTGTGGGGACTCACGTTCCACCTCCTAGAGGACAGAGTATCTACATAAGTTATTGAAATTCTTCTGCACAAGAGATTCGTTCTTCTCTCCCACTGATTTATTCAATCACTTATTTATATCAGTATGTACTGACAACATATCACTTTAATACTCAAAACTTTGAGTCCCTCTTTATTCCCTTGCTATCAAAAAGACCTGTCATATGCCTTTTGGACACAATCCTTCAAAAAACTCCCCAAACAATATATAGGTAGATTGCTCTGCTTGTGATATTTATTGTTTATTTTGCGGGGTTACCTTAAGTTCGTGTGTGCATATGATTGAAGCAATCTCGTCGTACACACAAAAGTATGTTCTATTAACAGCAAATGCCCTACCCATTCTTCTGAAATTTCCAAGTTTCAGATTTACAAGTTTCTAACTTAGTGAAAATCCTCCCTGGGAACCACTGAGCAATTTTGTAAATTGAGTTTGTGAACTTGACCCCGAGTTCCTCCAAAGAATTGGGTTTTGATGAATGAACAATAAAATTAAGACGTTAGCATCAGTCCTGTGTTCATCTAAAATTATTAAAACTTAAAATTGTGCATGGCCTTTATGACTACCCCTCTAGAGAGGATGAGGTTAAAATGGACTATTTTCCCAGTGCATATCTGGAAAAATAATGGGCTTTTGTTTGTAACTATGATGTGGAGAATGGCACAGATTCCCTGAACAATTAAACCACTAGAGAAATGGAAAACATCTCCCAAATCATCATATGTTTAAGCTAGATAATTGGAAAAGCCTACATCTGCAAAATATTATTTTTGTATTCAAGGTATGCATTTTTAAAGGGCACCCCAGGAAAGCAATCTGTGGGCAAGCATGATACGCATGGATAGATGGCTGTGTTTTGAAAGTTCTGTAATCCTAATGATTTGAAGTAGTCGGATCTCTCTTTAGACCCATAGGAACAAGACGTTTCACTTTGGTAAAAATCTCCAGCAAAAATATGTTTTTAATAATGCAGCTCTAAGTGTGCTCTCTGATACTTAGCCCTGTGGTGTTTCAGCCATAAAGACGTCATGGGAACCTTAATGCCCAGAGCTGGCTGAAAGACTAGAAGAGTCAACTGGTAAACAAACATAGAGAAAGCCCCTCACCCCCACTTCTCAGCCTAGAAAAAATTATTCATATAAATATCTTGAGGCTCACCTTTCTCCCCCTGAGACCGCAGCACAGAATTAAACCTTGATTTCTCCAGCCTCTCACAGAAAATGACCTAAATGCCAATGTTACTTTGCAGGCTTTATTGAAAAAGCAATTCATGGACTCTTATTCTGCATAAAATGTCAGACAGTGAGATGAGGAATGTGCACCCCATTTTTGTGGTCTCCAGCTGAAAACGTTCCCACTCTGTACTCAGATGGGCAAAGAAAAAGTGCCTTCGTTTGTGTTTAAAAGTAGACATGATCTTTCTTACCTCAAGGGTGGGGGATACTCATCAACTTTCAACCCATCGATTCAGAGGATGAAAGTTTCTTCTGTTTAATCTCTTGAGTGGCTTGATCTCCTGGGTAAATGCTCAGTCTTTCATTTTTCTATTGCCCTGTACTTCTCCCCAAGATAACATCTATGTGTGCAGTCAAACCACCATGACCCCAGGGTGCCTGAAAAAAGGGAGCCTTGGATCCATATGAATGCCCTGAGTCTTTACTCTCCAATGCTACAGGGGGACATGTGGTTCCTGGACTGGATTAGATCTGTCCAGTCTATCATGGTGGCAGGATGTGCCCGCATCCCCAAGTCCCCGGCCGTGTGTCCCTGATCTCCAACTTTGCACATGGAAACTTCCTCTCCCTTCCTCCAGCCCCTTTTGACCCCCCTGCCTTCTTATCACTTCCACGTCTCCACTTTCGGGTATAGGTAAAGTTCCAGGTCTGCTACATGACACAAAGTCTTGGGTGAGCCACAATCCCCGCACCCGTCACATCAAGCCATATCCTCAGACGTTATCTCCCCACTCCTCCCAGACCATGTGTGACCATGAGCTTTTGCAAGAGTTGGCTTTCTCTGGGAGCCTCGTCATCTCCCCAGCAGAGTTTGAGGGAGAGAGGTGCTAATTTTCCAGGGTGTTTTCCTACCGCCTCAATGTTTTTGTAGTCCAAACCCTACATGACTGGGAGAAATGAGGATTCTGCTCTCTGGTCACCACGCTCTCTCTGTGTCTCTCCACTCCCGCTCAGGGTCCACCAGGACCTGAGGGGCAGGCTTTCCACTTCATTTCCTCTTTGGCATGGATTTCTTCTACCTCATATTCTCCTTCAAGATGGTGCCAGGAAGCCAACTCCGCCTTTAGAGAATTGAAAACAAAAAGATCATCCTCATTACTGACATTTTACCAGCAAGAGAGCAAAGACAGTCACTGCATGAAGTAACACCCCTATGGTTTGTAACCAATTTCATCCTCATTCTTTATCCACTTTTTTTTTTTTTTTTTGTATTTAATAACTGAGCCATGTGATAGCAATTTGTACCAGTTGGGGCAGTAAAGTGATATTGCATGCTGTTCCTCACACCCGCAGAAGAAAGCCTTCCAGTGACCACATTCAAACAGGCTCACATCATGGGTTAGTTCAGGTCAAAGTAATTGACGCAGGACCAAGCCTGAGAGCGGACTATTTGCTCCATTTTCAGGGCCCTGGGGATTCTTTTATTCTGATCCGCTGCAATATCTCAATTCAGGGGCAGCTGGGCACGGATGCTTTGTCCCGAAGCACGGAAGGATTGCTAATAGAATTACAGATGACTTTCTGAGTCAGCCCAATATTGCAGTCTGATAGAAAAATGAAGCAGAAAGCTGCCTGATGGAAAGGAAGGATCCTTTATGAGCCCATCAAGCAGAGGGTGACACACTGAGGTCTGTGGATCCTGGCTGGATGAATGGTCCACAGGGCTCCAACCTGCCACAGGAATCCCATCTCCCTTCTTATTGATGACTTCTCTGAGCGGCACCATGTTGCTGGACAAATCAGAGGATGCTGAGTTTGGCCATCTCACTCTTACGACAACCAGGTCTCCAGATCTGCCACAGGGTGGATAAGTGCAGAGTGTCACAGCAATCGTTGTCTTGCAAAATCAGAGAGGGCAGCTAAAGGAAGAAGGAAAGCAGTAGCTTCTCATGGAGAAACACACACGTCTCAATCCATCTGCAGAGCTGGAAGACGGGCGATGGGGGTGGATGACAAACTAGATCAGGACCAGTGTCCATGGGTGGTTGACTCATGAGACAGGGTGTGTGCTCTGGAGGGAAGAGGGGGCTTCATGGAGCTTAAACAGCACAGCCAGGAGGAGGGCAGGGCACACACCCTGTAGGTGGCAGCAGGGGACGGGGCCTGGCCCTTTTCTGGCTGTGTGACCGAGTAGCTTTTTCTCTCACATCCTCTGTTTCCTCCTGTGCAAACTGAGGACAGTCATTCCTAAATCTCAGCATTGTGTGTAGGACAAATTAGCAACACAAAACACCATTCCGGGCAAGAGGTAACTCAATAAGGACATCTGTTTTCATTTGGCGAAACTATAGGGGACTGTTACTGTCTTTTCCTTTTTCTTTCTTTCTCTTTTTTTTAAATGATAATTCCTTTTTGCCCATTAGTTCATGGCATCTAACTGTCCACGGTTTAGGAACCCATTCTTGGTCTAATCAAGTAATGGATGTGGAGGGAAAATTCACTTGGTACTTTTAAACAGAACAAAACAAAACGTGGGGTTGTTTTCCAGCTTTGCCACTCACTAGCTGGGTGCACCTTATAAATTATTTACACTCTCAGAGTCTCCATTGCCTGAATTCTAAAAAGGGGATGTTCCACAGGGTTTTGTAAAAATTTAAGAGGTGGCACGTGTAAACACACCTGGTACGTCCATGCATATAATTGACTAAAATTAGCTCATTTCCTTTTGTCAAATTTTCAGCAAACCAGAATTCTCTTATGCTGTATTTGTCACGAGAACTAGCCTTCTGCTGATCATCATTGTGGTGAAGGTCTGGCATGATTGTCTGCTTGGAAAACATTTTCCATATTTCCTTCCCGGACATTGACCTGCTTCGTGGGCTCCTATCACACCAAATGCCCACCTCTCCAGTGATTTCAATCCTCATCGATTTCATGTGATTCCATCTCGGTTCATAGATTGATACAACTTTTAGGCCTTCCACATGGATATTGTGACACTACCATCTTGCAGCACATCTATCCATCTTTTTGAACAACACATCTTCTACTGTTCTATATTCCAACCTTGAGCCACATCCCCCCAGTGGGGACACATGCCTGGATGTCTTTGTGTTGACATGTTTACTATTTACTCCCTGGGCTCTGGCATACCCATACCTAAGGCTTTAACTATGCTTCCATAGTTATTTCCAGTGCTTTTATTTATTTTATTTATTTTGTGTGTTTGTTTGTGAGAGCTATTGAGTATTTCCTGTACTGTCTTCAGTATCCCATGACCTTCCTGGCTTGCTGGAGGGATGCTATCTCATCCTTTATTGTACATTGCACACACCCTGCCAGCTCGTGACAAAAGAATGAGGCTGTAGGTGCAATGAGCTCCAGGATGTGCCTGATTTCTCAGTAATCATCTGCGCACACTTTTAGTAGCATCCCAATTTTCACCTGCAGCTGGAAAAGGAAACAAGTGCAAATGTGAGTGGGTGCATCTGTGTGTGTGTGTGTATGAGAGAGAGAGAGAGAGAGAGAGAGAGAGAGATTTAAGCCACAGCATATTCCTATGTCTGTGTTCGGTGTTTTTATTGCCTTTGGAACTCATTTTATCCTGTAGGGTAAAACCCCATTGAAAAAGTAATTCTAGAGCTTATATTTGTTCCTCTGTTTCAATTATTCTGCTTTTAAGCCACAGCAAGGCAATTTGTAATGACCCACATGGTAAGAGTGTCATGCTACAATTCCTTGGAAATGTTTGTCTCTCCCGGATGTATACTAACGGAATGTGAGTTAAGCGACAACGTGGTCCGAATGAAAAACATGCCTCAGAAAGAAATGGTCCCCTTCAGCCATATAAGTGCCAAGACCAGGCACAGGGGCTTCAGCTGGGTAAAATATTCTAATTGTATGGGCTGCTGATTTAGGTGGAAAAAAACTGGTGCATTTGACAGAGAGACAGAGTTTGCTGATTTCCTGGCAGCAATATTTCTCTTTTCTCTTAGACCTTAGTCTTTAGCTCACCGATACTACCAAAAAAAAAAAAAGATCATTTTAAGAGTATATTCTGTGTCTCAGTCGCTGAAATACCTGATGCTTGCTTCACTTCTGTTTCATATTGTCTTGGTTTCTTTGGCACGAGTAAATGAATATGACATTGCTACTCAAAGTTTAGCCCTTGGATCAGGAGCAAGGGCCTAACCTGGGAGCTTGTTGCAAATGCAGATTTTTAGGCCCCACTGCAGACCTACCGAAGGAGAATCTGAGTTTTAGCAAGATCCCCAGGTGATTTGCACACATCTTAAAGTTTGAGAAGCACTGAATACGGCAAGAAAGAAGGACATCACATTTTGCACATTTAGGCCAATGGTTCTCAAATTTGCCCTGGAGAATTTAATAAGAGATTTTGATGTAGTTGTTCTAGGGAGACAACAAAATTGTTTAAAGGACTCCTTCCCCCAGGCTAATGTGTAGCCAGGATTAACAACCACTATTTTAATTAGTACTCAGAAGAAAATAAAAGAAATCCCTAGCCCTTACAAAATACAAAATATAAAATTTTATATATACAAGTTATCTTCAAAAAGTTCATGGAAAGATTCGTATTATCTTTTAATTCCATATTTCCATGAATTCTTTGAACTACCTTTGTGTGTGTGTGTGTGTGTGTGTGTATACATATATACACAGATACACATACATATAATTTTTTGCAGGTAACCTGCTATGGTTTGAATGTGTCCCCTTTAAGACACAATTGTTGCCAATGTGATAGTATTAAGAGGTGGGCTTTTATGAAGTGATTGGGCTATGAAGGCTCCTCCCTTGTGAATGAGATTAAGGTCCTTATAAAAGCAGCTTCACATAGCTTCAACTAGCTTTCCCTTCTGCCTCGTACCATGTGAGCATACGGTGTTCTCCTCTCTGAAGATGCAGCCCTCACCAGACAACCAAACCTTCCAGTACCTTGATCATGGACTTCCCAGCCTCCAGAACTGTGCTTTATGAATGATCCAGTCTCAGGTATTTTGTTATGTCAGCTCAAAGTGGACTAAGACAGAACCAAATATAATGATCGACGGTTAGCACTAAAAATACAACTAGTATAAAACTGCACGGATTGAGTAAATTTGAAAATCTTTGCAAAGAGATCACAGACACTATTCTGACAAGATGCTATTCCAAATTTAAATTCTAAGAAGTGTTCCTTACAAGTGCCATACCGGCATCTTATGCCTAATTACACTGACACCTACATACATCAAGAACTACAAAGGGCCTGAGATTTTACCTCCTTGCAAATTAACAAGCTGGCCTGCCACAGTTTCATGGGTGCTGGCAGAAGACATGAGACTCCTGGGTCAGAGACAAAGGAAGAGCATGTTATTATTCATGGGACAGCAAGCAGCTGAAGCATTACCACCCTTTCATCAGCTCTGCTTGCTCCCAAGTTCCACAGTGGTGGGTTGAGATGAGAACCTAAACATGCAATGGGTTATGTCACAGAAGAGGCATCCTGAGCTTCAGGAACCTATACCTTTTATAATTGGTGGAACACATTCTTGCTCCGTGCTTGGAGGAGGTCACTATTCTCTATCTTTCCGAAGCTGTTTGCTATACAAACATCCTTGCAAAGATGGTCTGGAACAAACAGTAAATAACACTTCAGTTCAGTGCACACCCAAACCAGACAGACAATGGGAACTGTTGCCCAACGAGTACCACAAAAAGTTTCCATTAATAGATGTGTTTATTAATTAACCAATGTGTTCCACTGGGTGTCGTTACATAAAATTTCAGTTAGCTGAACACTGTTTCTCTGATGGCTTCAATTATAAACTCAGGGATGCACACAAATTGCAACGAGAGTTAAAACTTATCTAATGAAATCACTTGTTATGGAAGCTTTGTTTAAAATCAAATATTTAAAGGAGGACGTATAACTTTCTCACTACCTTTATGGAGAACATATTAAGAACAATTAAAATAGATTTAGATTCAGAGGGTGCAGTTACTGTTAAAGTGCTCATTGGAAATATCTGTTTGACCAGAGGCCAAAATGTGCCATGATGCTGAATACTAGTGTAGTGGCTTTATCTTTGCAGTGATACACTTCTAGGGGGAAAAAAATATAGCACACAAAAGTTATGAAGGATTTGGATTGATGGCATCATAAGTAATTTCCACAGGTTGGGTCATATAAGTGTAATGGAAAAAATAAGAAAAAAATCATAGTCTAAATTTACCAAAAAATGGGATGTACAGATGTATGTTTTAACGAGGCTTAACAAATAGTTTTGTCTGTGTATGTCCAATCAAGCCAGTATTTTAGACACTAATTCAAGTGTAAACAGACATTCTTCTA
>NW_007730245.1:49428-50586 GCF_000696425.1 Galeopterus variegatus | reverse complement strand
AGTTATGAAGGATTTGGATTGATGGCATCATAAGTAATTTCCACAGGTTGGGTCATATAAGGGTAATGGAAAAAATAAGAAAAAAATCATAGTCTAAATTTACCGAAAAATGGGATGTACAGATGTATGTTTTAACGAGGCTTAACAAATAGTTTTGTCTGTGTATGTCCAATCAAGCCAGTATTTTAGACACTAATTCAAGTGTAAACAGACATTCTTCTATTACATCCATTAAATTGTCTTTATAATATTAAAGTTTATTAAGTATGAATTGATACTTAATATGTTAATAAATAATAGTCAAATAGCAATGATTATATATCATAGTAAAATACTGAACTTGAAAATATAGTAAAATACAAGGCATTTACCATAATTATCTGCCTCACACACAGGACCTACTGTTTGACATAAAATGGAAACAACAATGACAATTAATATGCATTCGATGTTAACAATCTGCCAGGCACCACCCTAAACTTCTTACGTCAATGGCCCGTTTCATTTTTTTTTTTTCAGAATCTTTTTTTTTATTATTATTTTTATTTTGTCAATATACAATGTAGTTGATTATTGTGTCCCNCCCGGTTTTTTTGGGGTTTTTTTTTTGTTGTTGTTGTTTGTTTGTTTTTTTGTGTGTGTGTGAGAGTGTGTTTCATTTTAACAAATACTTTGGAACCAGGATCATTACAGCCATCCTCAATTTATGGATAATGAAGCAAAGGCTTAGAGAGTTTATGTAGTTGACAAAAGTTCAGAATAAATGCAGCAAGTTTCTGAGTGCAGGCACATACAAGCTATTCATATCTGCACTTTTCTTAATTAAAAAGAAATAAATAAAAGCCAAAAAATACCCCCAAACACTTGCAATTTTATAGACAAAGTAATTATAGTTCTTGCACTTAGGTATAGTTAAAAACACCCCTTCATATTAAAAAAAAAAAAAAACTAGTTAAAAGATAATAGCAACTAAAAATTGTGCCATCTAATGCTTATGTAACATTCAAGTGTATTTATGTTCTCCTGGGATTTTTCAAACTACATAGAGATGATAGAAACACACAACACACACACATCTTTATCAATCCTCTAATTTGTTTTTTTTCCTTTTTGTCTTTTTTCATGTCCAGCAACGGATCGCAACCCTCAGTGTCGCGC
>NW_007730245.1:45998-47898 GCF_000696425.1 Galeopterus variegatus | reverse complement strand
TGATGCAGGGTGTCACATGAGAAAATGGACTGAGCAAGAGAGAGCTAACCTGCTTGCTCACTCTCCTTATAAAGCCATCATAACCACACCCATGACCACCCATTAAACCATCAAGAGATTAATCCATGCACAAGGGTACAGTCCTCACAGTCTAATCACCTTTTAAGGCCCCATTCTTATTACCATAATTAGATTTCCCACCCTCTTAACACTGTTACAGTGTGGATTTTGTTGTTGTTTTTTAAAAAAAATATTTGGCCACAGATCAAGTCTTAGTGTATTTTAAAAAACTAAGATCTGGGCCGGCCCAGTGGCGCACTGGATAGTGCGCCACTTGGGAAGCGCGGCAGCACTCCCACCCGAGGGTTCGGATCCCACATACAGACCGGTTCCCNTTTCGGTGATGGGTCATAATAATCAACCACATTGTATATTGACAAAATAAAAAAAAAAAAGCACTATCGGAGATTAAAGTGGTCGTTTCTTTTTCCACCTCTTTAAACATCTAATCAAATGGCCCTTCATAAGAGTTCAACCCGTAGACAACATGTGATTATAAAATTTTCATTATAAACTTAATGGCATTGTGTAGTTCCATTATTTTATATCTCCCTCCCCCAAATTTATTAAAATAAAACAGATTTATATTTTTGCTGTTGGGTGCAATTGGTTGTCAGGAGAAAACCCTCTCAGGCTAACTCAAGGACAGCTGATACAGTATACAGCCACAGCTGGAGGCAAAGGAAAATCTGTAAACCAGGGCTAGGAGGCAAAGAAAGGAAGAAAGAATTGCACCTGATCACTTGGAGTGTTTGTTCAGAAGGATCTGGGAATTAGGGAGACTTCTCTGAGAAGAGGAGGCTATGTGAGCCAGAGCAGCTCTTCTAAAACTCGACATGCACTGGAATCTGCTGGGGTTTTGGTGAAATGCTAATTCTGATTTTGATTCTATAGGTCTACGAGCTGCATTTCTAGCACCATCAAACTTTATGTGCATAGGAATCCCTGGGGTGGGGTGGGGGGCTTGATAAAATGCAGTTCCTGATTCTAATTCTTTAGGTCTGAGAATCTGTATTTCTAACAACCTGTGATGTTGTTTTGGACCCTACTTTGATCACCAAAGGAACAGAGCACTGATTCTTAAACACTTGCCTGAAAAATGGAATCACCTGGGATGCTTTAAAATATTAATTTGAAAATGAACAAATTGAGAATTACAGCAATTCTTAACAAGGGAAATTTTGTTCCCCTATGGACATCTGGCAATGTCTGGAGACATTTTTGACTGTCACAATGAGGGCAGGCAGGGGATGGGAAAGTTACTGGCATTCAGAAGGTAGAGGCTCAGGATGCTGCAAAACATCTCTCAGTGCCCAGGACAGCCCCACAAAAAAGCATCATCCAGCCTCAATGCCAATGGTGCCCAGGTTGAGGAATCCTCTTGTAGGCTTTTCTTCCAAATCACACCTACTACATTTGCTGTTTACTAATACATCATTAAATTAATAGTGCAGTATGGCACTGGTAAATAATTGGTTAATGTATGTTGAAACATATTTACTGAACACACAGCTTTGATACGTAGCTTTGTTTAACTAACACAAAGAATAGCAAATAGCTAGCTCTGTAGTTAGTTCTATTATCAGGTACAGTGGGATAGCAGAAGTCCCCCAAATTTGGTAAACTTTGGCTTACTGCACTTTGATATTGTTCTCTAATTTTTTAAATAAAGAAATAAAATGCATTTCATACAGGTTGGAGGCTGGGAAGTCCAAATTCCAAGGAATACATTTTGTGAGGGCCTTTTTCCTGGTGGGCACTCTACATAGGGTCCTTTGATGATGCAGGGTGTCACATGAGAAAATGGACTGAGCAAGAGAGAGCTAACCTGCTTGCTCAC
>NW_007730245.1:26089-44908 GCF_000696425.1 Galeopterus variegatus | reverse complement strand
AGGAAATAACAAAGATGGCAACAGAAATATATGAAATATGGAATTGAGAAAATCAACCAAACCAAAGTTGGTTCTTTAAAAAGGTCAACAAAATTTGTAAACCTTTATCTAGATTGACCAAGAAAAAAAGAGAGAATAATGAAATTACTAACATCAGAAATAAAGCAGGAGCATTATTACATTGTCATTATGGTTTTTTGTGGTGGTAAACTTTAGTTTCTTTTTCTTGTTTGTGTTGTTGTTCTACCAGTGGATTTTGTTCTTTCTTGTGTATTTGTGGTAGTGATTATTATTTTTCAGATTCCAGATGCAGGACTTCCTTGAGGATTTCTTGTAGGGCTGGTTGTGTGGTAGTGACACACAATACTATACCCACAGCTTTTGTTTGTCTGGAAAATACACTATTTCCCCCTCATTTCTGAAGGATAGCCTTGCTGGGTATAGAATTCTTGGCTGGTAGTTCTTTTTCTTTTAGCTTTTGGAGGATATCACCCCATTTTCTTTTGGCCTGTAGTGTTTCTGTTGAGAAGTCTGCTGTTAGTCTTCTAGGGGCTCCCTTATAGGTGACTTGATGCTTTTCCCTTGCTTCTTTGAAGATTCTCTCCTTGTCTTTGAACTTTGCCAGTTGGATGATAATGTGTTTCGGAGAGGATCTTTTTGGATTGAATCTGTCTGGGGATCTTTGAGCCTCCTGGATCTGAAGGCCCATGTCTCTCCCTATACCTGGAAGTTTTCTGTTATTATTTTGTTGAATACATTTTTCATGCCTTTTTCTTCCCCACTCCACCCCAACCCCTGATTCTGGAACACCCATGATTCAAATGTTGATGTGCTTAAGGTTGTCGGCTAGCTCTCTTAGATTTTCTTCATTTTTTAAAATTCTTTTTTTCCTTTTTTTTTTTGTGCACCTGGATTATTTTGAAAAGACTACCTTCAAGATTAGAAATTCTTTCTCCTGCTTGTTCTAGTCTGCTGCTTAAGCCATTGGTTGTGTTTTTTATTCCCTTGAATCTTTCAGGTCCATGAGTTCTGTTTCCTCATGTGAACCGCCCACAAGGAAGTGGTTTTTTTGGTGATGCTATCCTCAGCTCCTGCCCAGGACCCTGGGTCTGTTCTCTCGCCTGCTTCTGGGCAAAGGTGGTTTCCCGTAGCTCGTGCCTAGGAACCCAGGTGTGCTCTGCTATTTGCCTGCTTCCAGGTGGAGGGGGCTACCCTTGGCTCCTGCCTAGGACCCCGAGTGTGCTGTGTCTTCTGTAATTTAAACCACGAGTTTTGCAAGGCAGATCTTTGAGAATGAATAATTGCATTGTGATGCCTTAAATATCAAACTCCTTAAGAATGGCTTTCCTTTGTGTTAACATGCTATCCTTCCGATGGTATAGTGTAGCTAAGTGCTGTATAAATGGTTTGTTTTATGATCTGCTTGAACAGTTAAACTCTCCTACATCTGCAGGATGAAACCGAGGATGACTCCTACCACTGACTCATCAAAGAGATAAACGTAGCTCTCTGCAGGAGGATGCAGCTGACGCTACTCAGAGAATACTAGGGAAGGGCTTTTTATGAATTTTATTCCAAGCAGTAGCTTATTTTTTATTTTCTATATTTCCTTCACAGCTCTGCAAAAATTCTTCATGGAAGGAAGGGGAAAAAATATGTGGTAGGCATTTTTACTGATGCACAGACACCATGTATGTGTATAAAACAAATGAAGAGGAAGTGTATTTGTCATCCAAAATTATATGAACTAAAATCAAAAGACTAGAAAATAGTAATCATCAGGAATTTTCATTAATGTCAATTTTTTTTAATAAAAGAGCCTTCGGTGTTGGTTTAAACTGTTTATGCATAGCAACTTATGAATAAAAATAGATGTGAATATATCAATGATAATCAATGTTTGATATATGTGTGTTGTTAAAAACTATGAGGCCATTGTTTTGGACTAAGTTCCTGCTCTGGGCCCCAACAGACCAGACTAAAAACCAAAATGCAGGCTCCCCTGCTAAGTTCGACATCACTTAGGTTGTGGTCTGACCTTCCCAGAAGTCAGGAGAAAGGAGTAATAGCCAATTTTTTGAACAGCCAGTTTAAATCTCCAGAGGGATAATGAAGTTCTCTCTGCTTTAATCCTTACACAAAAGAGACAGGCTGAAGTAACCTGATGTTAACAGTTAGTTTCCAATTGTTCTGTCTCTCTGTCTCCACCTTACAAGGTAAGTAATTTTGAAATGACCAGCCAGCTTTTTGTTCTTTGTTTCTGCTTTCTTCAGCATTTTCTGTCTACAAAAAGCCTTTGTTATTTGTAATAAACTTTAGAGCATTTCCCTGACTCTGTCAGATGGAGTTCCCTGGGTCAATCCTCTCATTTGGCTCCCAATAAGCTTTAAAAAATTATTTCTACTTAATAATCTCAATTTCTGTTGGCAGTGTATACACACACATAACTTGCAAGATGGACTTTTGCATGCAGAAGTCTCGTAGGGCTTTTTGACACAAACATGCTTGTAAAAGTAGTTCAAGAATATGGGGTATCCCCCAACTTCTCCTTCTCTGATGGAGATTTATGAGAGCTCAATATTTATTGAGCACGTGCTATGCAACATATTTTATCCTCACAGCAACACACTAGGTAAATGTATTTGTGTTAGTCTATACATGAAAAAAGTAGAAACTTAATTGCCTTACAGAAAACACAGTTAGGATTGGAACTTGTTTCTGAAACCAAAGCCCAGGGCCTTACAATGTATTATGACACCTCCTGTCGTGGGAATCTTCCTTGATGTCTTCCAGGGGATGGATGCCCAACCCCATTCTAATGCATAAAATGACCACAAACCTGGAATGTTCTTCTAGTCATTTCAGCTAATGCATTGATTATAGAGACTGATAAGTGGTAACAGCCAATGTGGATGGAAGAGGTCTCTGAGAAGATAGGAGTTAAACCACAGTCAGCTCCCAAACGCCAACACTGGTCTCTGCTCCCACCTTCTGCTTTGTGATTCTCCTCAGTGACTGTTTGCATTACTCCGGAGGTGGAGAGTTAGAATTAGAATTTTCCTAAAGATCCGCAGCTAGACTGGACTGTCCTGCCAGGTTTGGAAATGAGTCACTGCTTTAACACTGTATAAATCATGTTTATTACCTGTTTATAATTATCAAATAATCAAATAAATATTTATCAAATAATTACAGTTTAATAATACACGTTTATGTCACATTAATAAAGTGTGTGTTTGTGTGTGTTTGGGAGGGGGGCACCAAATATTTGGGTCACTCTTAGCTTAAAAGGATTCTTTGAAATAAAATTGTTTGCATTTAAAATGGCTTTCAAACCCTTTCTGTATTCACAATGGTTGGGGCATTACTAAGTAATGATACCCTAAATAAGCCTTTTAAAGGTTGAATTCTCAAGCTCTGTAGATTTAGCTCTCATCTCCCACATCCCAGTGAGGATGTGCTCTGTCTTTAGGATCATCGGCTTAAAGATGAGCACAGGCTGTTTGGATAACTTAGGTACCTGAGGAGACATTTGCAGGTGGGCTCCATTCTGGGCAGACAGCCAGATGAACTCTCTTGAATGCAAAGCTCCCAACATGGGTTTTCAAGTGGAGCAGGAGCTGCAGTTCTGAGATAGCATGGCTGGAATGCTGTGTGTGCCAGAAAGGTCTCAGACAGCTCCAAGAATGAACAGGAGGATGCTTGACTTGCCCACAGAGGGGGCTAATTTCATGCACCAAGAACAAAAGGGAGTAAGTGAGATCAAGTGATAAAGACCCAAGAGCCCGAAGTCTCCTCACCCCTTGTAGAAGTGATGGCTGGCGTATCTCAGCCAGCCACATGGACGTCCCTGGAGGTAAACAGAGGGCTCGGGAGGGAAAGAGCACACAAGAGGTCCCAGCCAACATAACAATCCATACCCTGAGTTTAGTCACAAGCTCTGCATGACCACAAAATATTTTTTAAAATGTTACTTCACATGAAACTGCAAGGCAAACCCTAACACACCAGACTGCAACACAAATGTTGACAGTGAATGTACATCAGTGGATTTGTCAGCGGGCTGACTTCATGACAAAGGGTCTGCCCATTTACCAATGAGAACCACCTTGTGATAGACCTACTGAAATAGAGCTCCCAACACCCTCATAATGTAGGCTACTGCTTCTGTAGAATTGCTTGCTTAACCTAAGTAACTCCATTTTGCCCCCTGTCTGACCTGCAAACTACCCCCATTTCTGCATGAGAAACCATTGACTTTCTCATCGAAGCAAAAAACAATTGCATAGAAACAGAAGCCATACACAGTGCATTATTACACGGGAACAGGAAACATACACAATGAAAACTTGTATGCTTGATTGCTCTAATGGCTCATTCTTGGCTTCTGTGACCTAGCTCACTAGCTTGCTTTGTGCACCTGGACAAACCCATGTGCCAACGGGATGCAGTTTCTGCCTTTAAAAACCCTACAAGACCAAGGCCCGAGGCCACTCTTCTTTGGTTGCTCCTTGGGAGATGGACGCTGGCCAGCTGGAGTGAATATACTGCCCTTTTGTGCACAAGTGGCGTGTAAATGCATTCTTGTGGGAGGGTGCTTCACAACATTTTGGAGGCCAGAGCGAGGTTCTTTCTCTTGTGAGTATATCTCTCCCTGCACTTATCTCTTAGGAGAAGATAGAGAAGCTGTTCCTCTTCTTCTCCCTGGAGGTAGACGGGGCACGTTACTCTTGCCCCAGATAGGTGAGATCTCAGTAAGGGATGGTGCACCAATGGGTGGACTGAGTGGGAGGCTGAATGCCGCATTAACTCCCCTAGTCCTTGGGCTCATGAGATGTTGCCGGGCCCATTGGTAATTTGGATTTGGGTTTGGGACTTGCAAGTCAATAGGCATTGTGTTTCCATGTTTCTTGTTCATCTTTGTCATTGTGATTGTTGTGTCTGTGAATATCTTAGAGTAATTTTGGACGTGACCACTTGTCTGACTTTTGTGTGTTGCCAGTTGTGTGTTTTTTGTGTGTCATTAACCGTGGTCCTATATAACAAATGGGACAAAATTCCTCCAAACAGGTCTATGGGACAACCCCCTTACATAGAGGTTTGGATTGATATAATCTCTGACAAGCCATCATGCCTAAAAAGGTGATATTTAAAAAAAAGTCCCAAGGTGAATGGAAATAGAAAACCATCTGTTCTTTTAACTAAGCCTTCTCTTCCAGCTTCTCCTAAGAAGAGCACCTCCCATAATCTCTGACGCCTCTGAAGACCCAGTGTGGCTTGAAAAATTGAAAATAAGATAAGAGTATTTTCTTTAATAATTTCTTCTCCCTTCACTGGAGAAGATTTAAAAATTTGGGGAAGGTTGATGATAAGTTAAACAGCAGTAGTTCATAACAGCAATGATTTAATCTGTGAATATACTGTAACCAAAGAAAAGAATTTGAAAAACTGTTGTAGGACTGCTAGATCAGTCCCAGAATGTCAACCTCATTTTTGATTTATTGGCTTTTATTACTTTATGTCATGCTGACCTTATTGTTAAACACAGGTTTGTTTTCATTCTTTCCACTCATGGAGAAAATGGGGGAAAGATTACTTTTAATCTGGTTGGTTGAAAGTATTAACTGACAAAACATCTCAGAAAAATGTAAATTAGGCAGCTAAGAAAACATACTCTGTTCATTACTTTAAAAAAATATACAGCCTTATTAACTCCACAGTGTAACAGTTGTCAGAGTCAACATTTAAGTAGATACAAATAAAATATTTAAATGGTAGTGTAAATAGTTTTCAGGGCATACCCATAGCTTTTTCCTAAAGAATTGCTCTGGCAACTTTATTAGAAACCAATTGACCAGAACTATGGGTGTATTTCTGGACTTTCTTTGCCTGTTTCCCATACTTGGAGTGGCACTGCCTCCCCCTGACATTCCTCCAAATCCCCCTCTCACCCCCCCCCACCTGATCCTGGAATTCCTTCTTTCTCAGAAGAACTTCAGGGCCTCATCTCCCTCCTGGAGACTGTTTTCTTTACCTACCAACCTACATGGGATGATTGTCTTCAGCTCCTGCAGACTCTCTTCACGTCAGAAGAACACAAGTAGATCCACTGGGAGGCCCTGAAAACTGTTACTGGTCATGATGGCTGACTCTCTGATGACCCTGTTTGCCTTGAATGTGTGTTCCCCTCTAACAGACATGGGTGGAACCCAAACATGGACCAAGGTAAGGGAGCTGTAGACCTGTATTGCCAGACTCTCCTTAGGGGACTCTATGCACAGCAGCCCGGAAGCTCACTAATCTATCAAAAGTAAGTGAAACTATTCAGGGACCAAACAAACCCCCTGCCACTTTCCTGGAGTGCCTTATGGATGTTTACAGGAACTACACTCCTGTGGACCCTGAGACCCAGAAAACCAGTGGGCAATAAATATTGCCTTTGTTACCAGTCAGCCCCAGACTTTAGGAGAAAGCTTCACAGACAGGAAGGATTTAAAGGAAAATTATTATCTGAGCTGGTTGAAATTGCCCAGAGGGTGTTAATGAGAGAGATAGTCCAGAAGAGAAACAAACCAAAAAGCAAGATCTGAAGGATGCCTCCTTCAGCCTCCCACTGGCCAAAGTAAGCCAACCTCTCTTTGCCTTTGAATGGACTGACCCTGGGGGAGGATACTCTGGACAATTAACTTGAACTCACCTCCCCCAAGGATTTAAAAATTTCCCAACCTTATTTGATGAAGTCCTTCAGCCAGTTGCTGAGATGTGAGGCATTGCCAAGGGGGTGCTCACCCAAGCCTGGGACCATGGAAGAGGCCTATCACTTACCTCTCCAAGAGGTTGAACCACACGATGGCCAACCTGTCTCTGAGCCACAATGGCAACTGCTTTACTGGTAAAAGAGGCCAACAGGACATGTGCTCAGTGGCCCCTCACTCTGTACAGACTCTCTTACAAAGTGCACCTGAACGTTGGCTCACCAACTTCTGCTTCACCCAGTATCAGGATTTACTTCTAGATCAGCACCTAAAAACCATGGCTCTAAATCCAGCTACCCTCTTCCCAGATGACAACCAAACCAAGCCTGTCTATGACTGTCTCGAAACAATCAAGACTCTCCAAGGCATCTGGCCAGACCTGACTGATGTGCCCTGGACAGAGCCTAATGAAATGCTGTTCACTGATGGAAGCAGTTTCATCTCCAGTGGAATCAGGTATGCTGGGACAGCCATGGTAACTTTAGATCGGGTCATTTGGGCTCAAGCCTCAAGCCAAAGAACATCTGCTCAAAAGGCTGAACTCATAGCCCTAACACAGGCTTTAAGGCATGGAAAAGATAAAACTGTTAATATGTGTACTGACAACAGATATGCTTTTGCCACTGCCCATGTTCACGGATTCTTATACAAACAGATTGGACCATGAACACCAGGGGGAAAAGAAATAAAAATAAAGCAGAAATACTAGCCTTCCCTGAGGCCATATGGTATCCAAAAAGAGTGGCCATCGTGCATTGTCCAGGGCACCAAAAAGATAACTCATTTGAGACCCAAGGTGATGCTGCTACACATTTGACTGCCAAAGAGGCCACGTTAAAACCAGTGGGGCCATTTGACTCTTTAATACTTATTCTGGCACCTCAATTGCTGCTGACTCCCCATTATACTAAAGAAGAAGTGAAACATGCTAAGATCTTAATAGCTTCCAACAATGCCATGAATTAGGAAATTCTGCCAGACCACAGGACTTATTTGCCACCGGCTTCAGGCAGATTGCCGATTAAACAGATACATCAAGGAACACACCTGGGATCCACAAAATGAACGGAACTTTTAAAAAATATTACATCCAAGATCTTGACAAAATAACAAAAGACATTGTTACCAGATATAAAATTTGTTCACAAGTAAATCCGTGGCCAAAATCAAGGCTGCCCGTTGGAAGCAGAATGCAAGGAACCAACCCTGGTGAACACTGGGAAATTGACTTCACCGAGGCAAAACCTGGGCAATATGGGTATCACTACCTTTTGGTGTTCATCGACACTTTTTCTGGGTGGGTAGAAACCTTTCCTACCAAAACTGAAACTTCTCAGATAACACTAAAAAAATTGTTACAAGAAATTGTCCCCAGATTCAGCCTACCTGTAACCTTGGGGTCTGACAATGGCCTGGATTTCACAGCCCAAATTTCCCAATTATTAGCTAAAACATTAAAAATAGATTGGAATTTACGTTATATTTATAGGCCACAAAGTTCAGGACAGGTAGAACGAATGAATCAGACTTTAAAAGAAACACCAAATTAAAACTAGAGACTGGTGAGAACTGGGTGAGCCTCCTTCCCTTTGCCCTCCTAAGGGCTAAATGCACCCCCTACATACAAGGAATTACATCCTCTCTGTTGCCCCACCTCAAAGATGATAAACTTGCTGAAATCACTAACCATGACCTTCTTCAGTCTCTTCAGGCCCTCCAACAGGTACTACGCCAGATTCACCCCTTGGTCAGGGAGGCCTACCCACCAACAAAAGCAATTGGTCAATTCTGCAAAAAGGCCTCCTGGAATTTGAGAGGGGTTACATTGAATCTATCAATCAATTTGGGAAAAATTGACAACAATATTGTCTTCTAGTCCATGAACATAAAATGTCTCTGCGTTTATTTAGATTGTCTTTAATTTCTATTAGCAGTATTTTGTAGTTTTCAACAGACAAGTCTTGCATGCTTTTGTTAAATTTGTTCCTAAACATTTTATTCTCTTCAATGCTATTGTGAATTAAATTGTTAAGTTCATTTTCAGACTGTTCATTGCTTCTTATATAGAAGTACAATTGCTTTTTTCATTTTAATCTCAGATCCTCAAACTTGCCAAACATGTTTAGTTCTAGTAGCTTTCTGTATGGATTCCTAAGTATTTTATATACACAGAACCATACCATCTATGGATAAAGACAGTTTTACTTGTTCCTTTCCAATCTGGACCTTCTTTTTTGTCATGAGCAGACTGGCTAGCATACAATGCTGGCCCCATACAATGCTGCATAAAAATGGCAAGAACCAGCATGCTTGCTTTATTCCTCAGTTTATGGGAAAAGCACCCAGTTTTTCCTGATTAAGTATAATGTTAGCTGTGGGCTTTTGTAGATGCACTTTATTAGATTAAGAAAGGTGCTTTCTATTACTAGTTTATTGAGAGTTTTTCCAATTAAATAACAATTTTAAAATGTAAAGTGCTTTGATAAAAAGATTTACACCAAGTGGTCAATCTGACAATGTCGTAAAAAGTTAATTTTTTCCTCTTTGCTGTGGTCATTGTGTCCTACACAGAGGCTGGACCTATCTGAATGCGCAGCAGCAGCTGCACCCGTATATAATCCACACAATCAGACTAACAAAGTGGATTATATATGGCTCTAGGGAAACCTGTTGTTTCTATACCAACCATTCAGGTGTTATTAGAGACAGCCTTGCATTAGTCAGAAAACACATTAAAAAATTAAAAAGTCATATAGAAATAATAAAAATTGGTTTGAAAATCTTTTTTCCTGGTCACCTTGGTTAACAACCTTAATAACAGCAATCTCTGGTCCCCTAGTCCTCTGTCTCCTCCTAGTTACTATTGACCCTGCCTAATTTCTTGCCTCACTAGCTACATTCAAAAACAAGTACAATCAGGCAAAGCCCTTGTCTTACATACTAAGTACAACAAATTAAGTACCGATGAATCAATGGTTTGATTCCTTCCTAAAGAGGAGTTGGGAATGAAATACAGCTCCCTACACCCTCATAACATAGTCTATCTGCTTCTGTAGAATTGCTTGCTTAACCTAAGTAACTCCATTTTGCCCCCTGTCTGACCTGCAGACGACCCCTCCTTCTGCATGAGAAACTGTTGACCTTCTCATAGAAACAAAAAACAGTTGCATAGAAACAGAAGCCATACACAGTAAATTATTACATGGGAACAGGAACCACACACCATGAAAACTTGTATGCTTGATTGCTTGACTGGCTCATTCTTGGCTTCTGTGACCGAGCCCCCTAGCTTGCTTTGTGCACCTGGACAAACCCGTGCGTCAACAGGATGTAGTTTTTGCTTTTACAAACCCCACAAGACCAAGGCTCAAGGCCGCTCTTCCTTGGTTGCTCCTTGGGCGATGGATGCTGGCCAGCTGGAGTGAATAAACTGCCCTTTTCTGCACGAGTGGCGTGTAAGTGCATTTCTCGTGGGAGGGGGCCTCATGACACTTCTAGCATAAGACATGCCTACACTGTGCCCTTACAGAATCAGCATCTCTTATCTTTGTCCGCATCAACTGGACCATGGATTTTTTTTAAAAAGTATCCGTGCACAGTCTATGTTTGCTAACAACTCACACAGACTTGTCATCTAATTCTGCCAATTCTTCTCATCACATGTAGGAAGAAATGTTCAAAGACCTCTCAGGATTCATGTGCATCTCAGGTGCACGTCTTCAGGTAACTGCATGCCACACACCCTCTTAGATCAATGAGTTTGGTAATAAGTCAAAACCCACGTCTTCCCCCAAAGGTTGATATTTTGCGCATATGCTTAAAGCAATAACAAGGACTTGTGTTGTTTTGATTTAAGAAACAATCTGTTTTGCGACATTATTTATTATTTCTATAAGTGTTTTAAGTGTTATAGGGGAATATCGCTGCACTGTAACTAATTTAGACATTCTTAAGTCAAGATTTCACTTAACACTTTCCCCTGACTGTCACTGGATGGATTAATAATCGTGGCAGCCAGGCAGCAACTGCCAGTGGGGGAGGATAAATGCAAGAAATTAAGTAGGTGTTTGTTCAAAACATGAAATCATAAGATTTAAGTTAAATTGAGAGCACAGCAAGGATTCACGAAGCAAGGTGTTCCTCACTGTGACAGAAATGAACACCTCACACAATCATAAGCTAATAACGTTCTACAGTAAAATGTTATTACTACTAAATGCCCCTTTCACTGGCAACCCATTGAATTTCTCAGACAAGAAATAGACAAAATAACATTAAGCTAATTTTTTCCTTCATATCTGCCAAATATATACTAAGGATCTCAGAACAGTATGAAATACCACTGCTGAACAGAGATGACAGTAACAATGGGGAAAAATCCATATTCTAAAAATTCACCTAAGATTTTATTAGCACTTGGAGAAGAAAATGTAGAAAAAGGGATACAGTAAATTTCTTGAATGCACAGATATCTTCTTCATCTGAGTACACTTTTTTTTTTTTTCACACTGGGCATAAATATTATAAAGCTTAGGCACCTATATTCTCTGCACCACAATCCAGATGAGCTAAATACAATATATATGACTTAGAGTATTTTTCCATTGTTTCCTTATCTTCATAAATGTTTAATAAACAATGCTGCTTTATAAGAATCCTTTGTTTGCAAACACAGTCTGGAACGTGATAATCACATATAAGACAAATGTGGAAAGCGATTCACGAATATGCTATAAGCATCTTCAGGTCTTTTCACAATAAAATTTCTAAGGTTCTTGCTATATGATTTGAGCTCAACCCTAGGTCACTATTAAATAACGCCCCTGTGATGTGACACTACGTCACACTTAAAAGAGCAGGCGCTTCTTTGAAAACCTGTCCTCTTGGCTTCTCCCAACAGGATGCAGTTTGGGATCACTATCAACCTCCATTTTCAGAATTTTTTGCTTCATGGTTTCTACAGAAACACATGGCTCAGCTTATGCGTGCATTTCAACAACGCAAAAAACAAAGCAGAAAAAAAAAAAAAAGCAAAGCTTAGGCTTACCTTTCGCCCTTTCTGTTTAGACAGGATTTTGGCAGCTTAATTATGCCCCATACCCCTACTGTAAATAAGCTACTCTAGAAAGAAAATAAAGCACATTTCTTCCGTGCTTGTAGATGAATTCTGCATGTAAAAAAAAATCAATAACTCTTTCTAAAGAACACACACATGCAATATAATGTATACTGCTATGGACACATGTGGCTGGAAATTTAAAAATGTACCTTGTGAACTTTTCATGCTCCCGAGTTATAACAGAAGAACAAAGAGGTAATTTTTATATTACATCTTCTACATTTATACTTAAAAAACAGGTAGAATTTGAGGTGAAAAGTTTGATTTTTATCCATAATTCCAGAGAGTAAAATGAAACTGTAAGTATCTCTCCATTTCCAAAGAAACAGTGACTTAGTGCAATTTAACTGTTCCTATCAAATAACAAAATGCATAGTTGGTATTCAAGATTATGCAAAAAAATAAGTTCTGCAACTATCTTAGAGTCTTCAAACTATGACTAGATTTAAATATTATGTTGTTTTGGGACTTTGAGTCCCTTGAATCTTAACTTTAATTACTAGAATTAAACAGAGAGGTTAAAAGAGAGGAGGAGTGGAAGATAGAGAGAAAACAAGAAAGATAAGGAAAAAAATCCCACTACACTGAATAAATAGGGTATTCCAATTCAGTTTCAAGATCTGTTTATCTACTTAGCTATCCACATATGCATATTTGAGGGCACTTCACTAAGGTTGTGGGAAAATGGGATTGAACTTTTCAAGGTAGTCTTGTATGTATAGATAATATATATGATAATGCTATGTCTAAATCTATATGGATAGAGGCATATATGTATAAAGATATTCATATCAGGGTTTCATTGTGTATAGAGCATGGTTTCATTCATTGAGCTCTTTCAAGAGAACATAAACTAAGAAAATGAGTTTGAGTTTACCAATTTGAGTCCCCTTTCAACCAGATTTCAAAATTATAAAAACTGACTTGGAATTATTATAATTTATCATTAGAAACAGTGTCACCAGGAAATGCTGGGTTATATAAAGATAGACAGACAAAAAAAGACCCCCTTGGATTCCTCTTCTTAAAGTGGCTTTCCTTTCATTAGTTCCCTTGGTTTTCTTCAAATTCCATGGATTTCTGGAGCATTGGACAAGGAAGTTCACATACAAACTCTCATAATAGCCACTAGGCGGTGAAGTGACTCAGGTATGAACGGAATGAATAAATAGTCATTTGGTTATTCATGGAGAACTTCTCACGTTAAAATGTTCTTTTAAAATTGGCTGAAAGCACGAAGGTTTCCCTTCCACACATCCATATTAATAACAAAATCCAATAACTCCACACATTTATTGAGCTAGGCAAATGCATGTACCAGGAGGGAAAAAATCCCATAATTTGCTTCATCATTCCAATAAAAAATTCTCATTAACTACACCATTAAATGTACAGAATCTACTAAAAATGGCCCAGTGAAAGTGCTCTGTAATAGGGATCTTTGAATACAGAATAATAATCATTCTGCAAAAAGAATCTTAAATTCTTACGTGCGAGAATGTCTAGTGTCCTGTCACAAACTCTGTGGAGAACGAGGAAGTCCAGAGAAAAAACGATGTCCAACAGAAATCACTTTTCCAAATTTTAAGTCACACACATTTCCCCTCACTTCATGTTTTTAAGAAGCCAGTTATTTATGGTTTTCACACCTGAATCCCCTGTTCTAAACCTAATTCCATTTAAAGATCCCTAAGATGAAGTAAAATGTATTTGCAATTTCTACCTTGTTATTATTATTTTTTTTTTAAAAAAATAGAAACAATCAAGAGTGGCTTAAGTCAAATTCTTTGTGAATGCATTTTTTTTATGACATATTTCAGGACCAAAGATCTGGAATATGATTTAGAAACCTATTCTTTGCAGGGGAAAACATTAGAAATCAAAACAGTCATGCAACTTGTTTGCTTTATGGCTGTGATTATGGCCAATTTGCATAACATGAATGCCTTTTGTGCCTTTGTATCTTTGAGAAAACATATATGGTTCTAAATATCTATAAATTTTGTTCCTGTTCCAAGTGAGAAGGAAAAGAGAAAAAAGGGAAGATTATTTTATGGGTAAGTGTCTAGAGGATAGTGTCAGTTCTGAGTACCTCCAGTGAATTTGCATTTTGCTGTACAATCTCTACTCTTCTGAGGATACAAGTTGGGAGACTGGTGGTGGTAAAAGAAATCACCTGTGTCTCTAGCTTCCATATACATATTGGATAAAGACATACAAATGTGGGCTCTTAAATCGTTATCTCAACCCTGTCCAATAAGTTTGTATAGATTTTTACTTCACTTTTAGGATCTGGTAGCCTTAAAAATGAGGAACGTTGCAGAATATTCCATCCTATTTTACCAAACATTGTAATTTCTTCTATTCCTAAACCTTAATGGTTTTTCTTAATTTCTTTTCCAAGTTCCAAACCCCGAATACATTTCTGTGTTATACAGCGGGAGCCTTAAATTGCATGAGAAATGTTCAAATGAATGATGTTTAAATATTAAATTGATCTGTCAGGGATCAGTGAAACCATGAAATGAGTCTAGTCACTTGGACCCTCTCCTTCACTGGGATATTTTAATGTCCTAAAAGACATCCAGTTCCAACGTATACTGTATATCCAAGGTATACTGTATTTTAAATGACTTCCATCTTCCTGCACCAGGTAAATGGAATGGTAATTTGTGTTTAGTAAACAGTTTAGTAGGTAGAGAAAACCTTTTTATGAAGTCAAGAATAATGTTTTACTGCAGTGGCTTGAGAACTTTATTTTCCCCCCGGGACTGTCTTTTGAGATTTTTAATTTTTCTCCTTAAAGTGAACAGCACCTGTTTTGTTAAATGTGTGAGAAACATTGTGTCACCTTGGTTTCTCTTGATGGTTAGACTTTGACTTTTACCATTGCATCCCCTTTCCAATTCCTCTGCCTGCTTTAGATTTTATTGCTTATTCCTTTTAAAGTTCATTTCAAAATGAAGCTTGCTTAGACCCTTGACTGCTCATTAAGTAGGACAGTAACAGATCTACAAGTGAAAGTTTAAACAGACTGCTCTGTAGCATGGGTGGGACTTACCGTTCTGGGTAAACAAAGCACCCATCCGACTCCACTGCCAACTTTCCGTCGTCTGAAGTATCCCTGCCTATTTTTACAGCCTGGACAGGTCTGGTGTCTTCCAAATTAGTGCTCCTGCAAATATGCAAATGGGGGAGTCTAAAATGCCAGCAGTGACACACATCCAAAACAGAGGTGTAAATAACTTGTTATTTCAACAAGCTGTCACCAAGGGACAAAACTTAATTGCTAAGGAGCATTTGCAAAGATAAAAAAATAAATGGTCAGACTTTCCTGACTTTTTCTGAGAGCCTGATAATTATCTAGATATAATTTCTTCATATTTATTGTGTAATATACTCGGTTTTAGTAGGTTTTTCAGAGAAAACAATTAGCTGGGGTTGCCAGCAGTGACACACATCCAAAACAGAGGTGTAAATAACTTGTTATTTCAACAAGCTGTCGCCAAGGGACAAAACTTAATTGCTAAGGAGCATTTGCAAAGATAAAAAAATAAATGGTCAGACTTTCCTGACTTTTTCTGAGAGCCTGATAATTATCTAGATATAATTTCTTCATATTTATTGTGTAATATACTCGGTTTTAGTAGGTTTTTCAGAGAAAACAATTAGCTGGGGGTTGGGAGGGCGGAGCAGCAAGAAGCAACAGGGACATGTTATAATACAAGGCAAACATACTATAATTTTTCACAATTCCAACCAATTGTTATTTTTTATTACTGACCCCATAAGAAATTATTTTTAAAGTATAACTTTTAAATGCATGCATACTTACTGCCAAGTTGTACTGATCAATATTATAAATATATCAAAATACTCTATATATTTTAAAATATACATTGATATAGTACCTTCCCTAAAGAGGTAGCCTGTTTAAAAAGTTTCCGATTGCCCTCTATCAAAACCTTTGAATTTACACTCACAACGTGATTTTGACTGCCGCATAATTAGTGGAATGCTTGTGTACAACTAATCTGATTTGCCAACATTCTTTGGTTCTTCTTAAACTCCCCACACTATTAATTATCCCAAATTCTAAAAAGTTTTCTACCTGGTCACACATTATTGAGAAAAATTTATCTGGCATTACATCTGCCAAAGGACACATTATAATCTCTTCACCTTGTTATTGTTGTAATTACTATTATTCGTCACTAGAAGAAGAGTTAGGAATACTGTTGGTGGCTCTGATTACTTGAATGTGAGCCAACACCAGGTATCAGATTGTTCTGTTCCGTTTCTTTTGTGCCTGGCAAGTGTGAGAAGACCTGGCAGACAGATTCAGGCTCATTCTCAGCAGACCCACTAGACAACACAGGAGGCATCGCAGACTATCTTGTCTCCAGGAATACTTGCTCACCCTGACACTGGCTCATTCATATTTGTTATGCATTTTCCCCATGCAGATGCATCTAGTTCCATGATGGGAGTTCATAGACTAGCTCACCTACACCCACTGGAGTCTAGAGACTAGCTCACCTATGCCCAGGGGAGCCCAGAGACTAGCTCACCCAGACCCAGTGGAGTCTATAAATTAGTTCACCCATACCCAAAAGGGTACATGCAAAATGTTTTTTTATCAATTAGTAATTGCTCTACAGTATCTAGTTTTTAAGGAAAATCTACATGATAAATAATCTTATTAAAGGAAGATTAAAATGACATACATCTGTAACCCTGAGACTCTGTTCTTCTAAATGTCATTTGGGTGTTTCCTGGTGTTTAGTGCTCATCTAAATAGAAGCACCTGAGCTTCTCTTGAAGGGCACAGTTGACACCTTTGCTAAAGTCCACATTTTCAAATAGAAAGTGCAAGTTGGCAACATGCATCCTTTGATTTACAGAAAGCTCTGTCAGGACTAAATGCATTGCTCAATATTAGTGATTGTCTCACTGTATTTCCTAATGCAATTATATCCTGCTTTCTCTGCATGCTTTCCAATGTCTTTTTATCTTTATTTAGCCATTGACCAATAATGAGTACATTGCTTTCATGGCCTCCTTTTTACTTATTAGTTAACAAATATTAATTGAGTTTCTATTAATGTATTCCTAAGCACATATTAAATATGCTTAGTAGAGCCAACAATGAAGTAAGCAAATGATATATAATCTGCGTCTGCCAAGATTTTGTTAATGTCCAGGAAATCCCTGAATTCATCATAAAAATAATAGTAATAACATCAACAGTACAGACAATAGCTAGCTAGCATTTATTCAATAATTCCTAGGCGGTGGACACTGTGGAAGGAACTAAACATAAAATTATGAAAAAAAAAAAACTTCAGTAGTTTAGAAGAATTGTCTGAATATAAATTGAGATTAGAGTTATCAATGTTCTGAAAATAGTATTATATTTAGAATTCTCATTTGTGGCGTATGTTATGTTTTGCTTCTCTTACCTCTTCCTCCTCTGGCTTTTGCATAGGAGACCTAGCTCTTCCTTCTGGGATCCAACAAGATAAGTTTATTTCCTCTGCCATGCAACTTTCAAGTATTTCACCAGCAAGGTCATGTCTTTCCTTTCCTAGATTATTCATCTCCACCTGTTCCAATGCTTCACAAACAACACCTCTAAATCTCCTCATCTGATGGATGGTAGTTTTTCTGAATATCTCCTATTTAATCATGATTACTTCTAAATCATGGGGCAAAGAAAGGGACTGAAACCCCCATGAAGAGTCTGAGTAACATGAAAGACTGTGAGATTCCATATTTGTTGAGGACAGGTGCACCAGCGCTCGTGACCTATGTTGTTCATGCGGCCATGAACACACCTGTTAACTTCTACCGTGCAGTTCCTCAGAGCCCAGGTCCAGACTTCCCTTCACACTAAAATGTTTTTGTTTAGGGTGAGTCCAACAAAAAAAACAGAGGAGGAAATTATTGGAACGATGCAATTTGTGGGCAGGGAAGAAGCCAAATTCCTTTCCGCTCATGTACTTGAGCTTAGCAACTAGCATACTCTGAAAATAAAGCATGTTTTGGTGAAACACTGAAATATGGTGGGAAGAATACTATTAAGCCACTGCTAGCTGTTCGTAATTTTAAGGTGATTTTATATATTTGTATAGCAAATCATTCAGCTATCCAGTTGAAGTCAGAGAAAGTAAATTTTAAATGTATTGGGTGGACACTGATTAGGAAGTGCCACAGTCATGAGGATTTCCTAGCAAAGGCTTAGAGGGACCCACTTTAGTGCTTACTTAATACCCGGTGGAAATGAAGTATTGGCAAAGAAAAAATGTGATGCGCATGGGTTCTTTGGATGTTAACTTTGAATGCTGGTGATTTGAGAATCTTCCCTCTGTATTTTTAATACCTGTTTATAAATCTGAGTTAAGGCAATGATACGAACAGGAATTCGTCTTCATCTGGCAGACTATCAGCCACGCATCTGCTGTGAGACTTATGGATCCACCACCGACTGATTGATCACTCCGTTATACTCTGTCATATCTTTGGAAATTAACTCTACAGAGACTCCAAAGGGAAATTCACGTCTTTGGCACACACACTGAAAGATTGTCTTCAGCTGCTTTGTTGCCACCGCAGGACACAGTGAGGGACGTGATAAATAGGCAACTCTGTTCTTAATAAGGCTTAGATCCTGGGTTACAGAAGTGGCTTGCCTGCAATTTCCTTCATCTACTTGAAGCTTTGTTTGGCCCTTAGTGTCCTGGGATGTGCATCGTGAAACCCAGAACCGTGTCAGCACATGCCACACTCAGACCTGGCTCGTGCAGAGGGTGGCTAGGGGGAACTCTTACTAGAGACCCAGGAGTGTCAGGCATGTCCCAGATTATATCAGTCACCAGCAGGATGCTGTGTTTTATGGGGTCCCAGAGGCTTGCTTCAACTTAGGGCATCTTCTTCATTCCAGGA
>NW_007730245.1:19986-25956 GCF_000696425.1 Galeopterus variegatus | reverse complement strand
AGAACCGTGTCAGCACATGCCACACTCAGACCTGGCTCGTGCAGAGGGTGGCTAGGGGGAACTCTTACTAGAGACCCAGGAGTGTCAGGCATGTCCCAGATTATATCAGTCACCAGCAGGATGCTGTGTTTTATGGGGTCCCAGAGGCTTGCTTCAACTTAGGGCATCTTCTTCATTCCAGGATGGATTGAGTCAATCTTCAATCCTAAAATGGGCAGTTGCCAATTTAGTTTTCAACAGACTTATCGGTTACAGTCAGTCTGAATTGCATCCATCCTCCTGTCGGATCCATACCCTGCGTGGGCTCTGGACATAACTTTGACCAGGCATGCTGCATGCTTTCATGTGCTTAATTAGAATGGGTATCAGGAAATCCAGCAAATTTCTACCACAACGATCATGGATTATGCTGATGTGAAGCATTCTGAGGTCATTTTCAAACACCCTAAGGAAGAAAAAAAGATAGATCAGACTGCTCGTAAAGCCAAAACAAAGGCAAATTTTAGAGTTGTTGCTTTAAAAAAAAAAAAAAGAGAGAGAGAGAGAGAGACCGGAAAATGCACTTTTCTCTTTTAATCAAAATACTGTGTTAGTTGTATTTCATCAGCATATTTTCAGCCTACTAATACAGGCCCATTTAATACAATCTCATTTATGTCAGGCACGGTGCACATTTTCTTCTCACCTTTCAACAGAACACAGATTCAGAAATGCCGAGGTCTATTATAGCATTTTAAGGGTGCAAACAATTACTTTGGTATTTTACTGAAACACTTTGTTTGGAATCTGAGTTCATTGTTCAGCCTCCTCTGTCACAGACAATGAAAGAACACATTGTTTTCTTTTCAGAAAACAAAAACAAAAATTCTTGAGTTTTTTGGAATAATTTCCAGTTTAGTTTATGGTTCCTCTTTAAATTTCAAGAAGAAATATTGAGAGAAAATACACCCAAACATTGATGCTCTGAAAAGAGAGGTATCTATTTTTTTCTTTTTTTCATTTTCTTATATTGTCTGCATTTTCTCTAATATATAATTATTTTTATCATTAGAATTTGAATTTAAAAGATAGAAAAGTTGGTAGTTTAAGATTTCCTAAAGTCTTCATGTGACTACAAAAATCATTAATGGTTTTGGAAGCATCAGCAATGTTGTACCATCCATGAAAATTTGTGTGATTAATTAACCCAGCTGAAAACTGCTCTGAGTTATGATCTTTCCGCAGGTGTGTGCACATCCTGTTTCAAGTGAGAGACCTCAGTCCTTGCTGTGCTTTCTATAATTCCTTGAGCAATAGATCTCTAAGGATGAAATAAAGTAATCTGTCCCATTTTCAAAAAGAGAACTCTCTGTGCCACAAACATGTTAACTCATTACTTTTCTGCATCACTCATCAAAATTCACTAATTTTGTTCTCAATAAACCACTCCTTCCAAATTTTCAGGCCCCTGTGAGGAGCAGTCTTTATAATAACTATAATTTATTGAACAGTTAAATATCTGCCAAGTGCTCTGCTAATCTTTCTGAATATAGCATTGGATTTAATTCTCTAAGCAACATTCTCATGGACATAATATAAATAGCTCCACTTTTTAAATGAGAAAGCTGATGTTTATAGAACTGAAGGAAATTATGCAAACATCCAAAACTGATAAGCTCTCGTGCTAGGATTACATCCCAGGGCTCCTTGGCTCTTAACCTAGGCATGGTATACTGCCATTTCATCCTACAGTCGATATCCATTACAGTACTTTATCTTTCTGGCAAGAACGTAAATTCCAGCATGGACTACCACAAGCATGCCTCAAAGAGTGATAACCCATGAACCCACTTTTCACCTTGGAGATGCAGCATTTGATAAATGTCATGATAAGTGATTGAACTCAGTCCTTCTTATATTAACATAATATATGCATAATATATGACTAACATAATAACTTAAGTTTATCAGTTTATCCCAAATATGGAGTGATTACAGACCTTCATGCTATAGCAAAAAGTAGCACCATATACTCTTCTATATCCTACTGGGATGATTTCAATGTATTATCAATCAAACAAAGGCACACTTAAGGAGATTGGTTATCTAATGCTACAGTAGTGCTGTATAACAAACACCCCTTATCTTACCTTGGTGGCTTAAAATAAAATGCAGTTGTTTAACTCATGAGACCATGGGTTGGACATTGAGGCTGCGTTCATCTGGGTGGTTCTTTGGGTCCCTGTTAACATCATTCCCATAGCCAGCAGTTGTCTGGCCGTCTGCTAAGATAACCACATCCTATTTCTCTAATATTCCAGCAAGCTAGCTCAGGCATGCTCTCAGGACAGTGTTGAGAAGCAGGAGCAAACAAAAAAGCACATGCACTTTCAAAATCTCTGCCAGTGTTGATACCCATTAGCGAAACCAAGTAATAAAGGTGAACTCAGAACCAGGGGAGAAGAGCTATCCCTAAACCCCTGCTAAGTGGAGCTGCAAAGTGCTCACAGTGTAAAGGGTGTGGCTACAGGAGAGGCTGGGGAATTAGGGCACTCATGCAATCTCTCTACCTCAAGAAACGCTTGAATGTTATGTCAGGGGAGAAGAGCTATCCCTAAACCCCTGCTAAGTGGAGCTGCAAAGTGCTCACAGTGTAAAGGGTGTGGCTACAGGGTAGGCTGGGGAATTAGGGCACTCATGCAATCTCTCTACCTCAAGAAACGCTTGAATGTTATGTCAGGTAATTATTAAAAGGAGCAGGTCTGTGACAGTTCTCTAAACACCATTCACATTTAATTCACCCTGGCAGGTCCCTACGGAGACCATGATGCCCCGTCCTGGAACTGCCCAAGTACTATCCAGTTATTCTTTCATATTTAGAAGGATCACCAGATAACCCACACATAGTACTGTCTAAGCCAAAATACTATCTTCTTGCTCTATGTCACAGAAGTAAGAAATCTCAATTGAATAAGTACATACACTGCTGAACAGTTAGCATCCCTTGAGATAAATCTTGATTTAAAAAGTGTGTGTGTGTGTCTGTGTGTGTGTGTGTATGTGTGGGTGGGTGGGTGTGTGTTCAAAGTCTGGAATACCTTCCATCCTGACAAGCATGTAAATTGGGATCCTTCTTTTAATTGTACAGCACCGACTACATCACCCTTAGAACAACTTTATTAAAGGTATTCATAAGCACACTGTACAATGTTGAATTTCTTTCTGTACAACTTCCAACAAAAACACAGTAGGAATTATAGACATATTGGTAAAAATAGTTCAAGTGGCATACTAACCATATATACTCTTTAGGTTTTCTAAGCTTGGTTCTTTCATCAAAATATTACGTTTGTTGGGGGATATTGTCTCAGTTTTCTGTTGCTGCACAGTAGCGTACTCAAAATTTATTGGTTTCTACGGCCATTATTTATTTTCTCGTGTTATTTTAGGCTGATGATTTGGGTGGGGCTCTGCTCTAGTGCTTGTGGTATCTTTGGCTCCGGCATAGTTGTGAGTCCTCAGCTGGGACCAACAAGAGGGCTGCACCTCTGCTCCACGTGGTCTCGCTTCCCCCAGGAGCCTTGCCCGGCTGCTTCACCTAACAAGTGTTCAGATGGAAGAAGCGGAATCTACAGGGCTTCTTGAAGTCCAGCCTTGGGAATTGAACAGCATCTCCTTGTTGCATTGTATTAGTGAAAGCAAATCGGGAGCCCAGCCCCAACTTACTGGGTAGGGAGGAATTGAAAGAAATTTGTGACCATTTTTGATCTTCCACAGCTACAGATAGGGTAAAGTCAAAGTGATTCACCATGACATGCCATCATCAGTACAAACAAATGGACTTTTGTCATTGTGGAAGGCTAGATTTCCACTTACAGAAATAAAAATCCAAACTCAGTCGGTGGCAGCTCAAATATAAATAAAAATAATTCATGTGTACTTTAAATGAATACAGGATTCGCCAATGAAGGAAACATCAGAGGTTTCATGGTGCAAGTGAATTATAGAGTCAGTAAAACAGAATTCAGTTACAATGTATTGACACAGCTTATGACATCCTCTCAAAATGTTTAAGAGTAAATTGAATTACAGCCTTTCTGTGATTTAAAACAAGTTTATATTTTATTTTTCCTTACATACTTTATCTTTTGCATTAATGCTACATAGGTTTTAAAATAAACAATATGGGGATATGTGTGTTACAAGATGTAACACAACAGTACCTAAGAAAACATTAAAAATCAAACAAATTACTACCTCAAATCCTTTTTTTTTTTTTTCTTTTTCTTTTCCAGTGGCTATCTGGAAAAAGTAGTCAGGTCTAGGTATAAATATACCAAAATTTTAAAATGAACAAATTGAGTTATTAAAATTTAAAGAGAAGAAACATAAGTGTACAGACTTGTGTCTTATTATACATTCTTGGTATGCATTATATATTCCTTTTATGCATTTCCAAAATTTTAGAAACTTCAATGAAGGATAAATAGTAATTTGGCTCCCTAACATAATCTCAGCTTTTTGCAATCATTTAAAAGATAAATAAGATAGTTAGCACAACGGCAGATTCTGGGAGCAGACACCCCTTCCTCTCTTGTCACCTTCAGCCCCATCCTACACCCTTATGGGGATAATTGTAGTTTTTCATGTGAAGTGATGCTCCTTTGCGATAGGAGAACTACAAGGACGTCTGAGCCATCTGACAGCAAGGCAGACAAAATGGCATTCTCAAACGCTGCCAGAGAAGATGATGTGCCCCAGTGAATGTTCAGTTCAAGTATGCAGATGTTTGGGTTGGACTCAAAAGACTGGAAGGGATTCTTCTACGAGGCTGATTATAGGGCCACTGCCATAAGGCAATCCCCGTAAACTTGGGTTGATTCTCCGTCTTTCTCCATGTGCTGGCACACCTAGGAATCACTGTTCTGGAGTCATCCTCCTCTGTCCCGTTGGGGCAATGCATTATTTAACCATGAATGCAGGGCCCATTACTGTCCTAAAAGTAGCTCATTTGATGTGACAGCAGAGTTAGGACATGATTGCAATGGAAGTTACATAAGGAAACACAACATTTTCCTAGGGATCTGCTCACCTCCAGCTCTTTCTTCCATGTGCCCAAGATGGAAAAATATTAGTAGATAACTCATCATGGAGTTATGGGATCCCATTTGAGAAACATTTATGACTGAACCAGTGTGGTAGGGACCAGGAGTGGGGCACAGCTTTGAAGCACATCCCAACCCAGCAGCAAAGGTCAGTAGCCTGAGCATGATTCAGAGACCACTCTGTCAAGCTATTGCACAGATCCCAGTTTACCGATGTGGAGCGAAAGCTGATAACCTATCTGCATATGCTCCACCTCCTTGAAGAGAAGACTGCATGTAGGTGGGCTCTCAGAACCTCGTATAGGGTGTGACCTTCATTTTCAAAGAGGTGTATCCACCACTGCTGAAAATTCTGGCTTGTGGAAATGCACAGTGCTATCTGTCATGGGGGGTGCTGGAGATTTCTCAGGCATGTATGGGCCAATTTACAGGAGCATTTTCAAAGGTGGATCACAAACCAGAGTGGAGCCCGAAATCAATTGAGTGGGTTACAACTGACCTTCTCTACAAAGAGGGGCCAGATGTGGCCTGCAGACTAGTTTGCAGATGCCTGCACCACAGCAGTTATTTCCACAGTTTTCATTGCAAAACATCCCCAGACACCTCTTCTTCTAAGGACACCAGTCCTATTGGAGTAGGTCCCAAACTAATGACCTCATTTTACCTTAATCACATCTGTAAAGGCCCTATTTCCAAACATGGTTACATTCTGAGATACTGGGGGTTAGAACTTCAGTATATGAATTGGAGGGGACACAATTCAGCCCCTTATGGAAGTCTTCTCCCTGAACAACATCTCAGTTTAATTTTATAGACAGGCACTTCCAGAAAAGCCTCAGTCACCACCCACACCACTACTATGACAACCAAGGTAGACTTTCTGATT
>NW_007730245.1:18006-19347 GCF_000696425.1 Galeopterus variegatus | reverse complement strand
CCTCAGGCCATATTTTCTAGTTAATCCCCAGCTGGTTGCAGCACAGCACAAACTTGGGGGGGAGGCATGTTTTTTGCTCAGTGCCGTGTGTGCCGTAGCAGCAAATGGAGGCCCCCAGCACCATTCGCTTTTGTTGGATCCTGAGTTTGGGATCCCAACACACTTGTAGGATCCATAATCTCTTTCTCTGGATCACAGAACTCATTGAAGGGCAGACAGGGAAGGATTCAGACAGCTGAACCCAAATCCCCTATTATGGTTCACAGCAAGTTCAAAATCTACAAGTAACTTACCTGGCATTCGTAAAGTTGTTCTTTCTGGGACCAGGTCCAGAAATGTGCATTTACTGTGAATTCAATTTCATAATTCAAATTTAAGTCTTAATGTAAGTCTATGTGTATTTTTTTAAAATTCTAACTCAGTTATAGCATTATCTGGAGTAGTTTTTTGTTGCTGTTGTTTTTTCTTTTTTATCTGCCATCTGAAAAACATCTCTTTATTTCAGCCAAATTTTCACACAGGTGAGATGGTGATAACGAGCCCATATATTACAGACAACACACTGAACCTTTGGTATTGATTCCTTTTTTTTTTTTTTTAAAGAAAACCTTTGACGTTTATTCAGCTTGAAACAAACTATAACTGTGTTGCTTTCCAGCTCACATTTTCTTTTGGCTTGTCCACAAGGAGGCACCAAGTTATTATAGAAATGACACTGGTACCTGAACTTGGGGCTAGGAGACCTTATTCCAGATATTTAGCCTCTCTGACCCTCAGTCGCCTCATCTGTGTGATGGGGATACTGATAATTAATAGCGAGCAATTATTGAAAACTTACCAAAAGCATCAAGTTAAGATTCTCACCCACACTTCATTTTCACAATATTTAATCCTCACAAGTGCTATCTAAAGCAGGTCTTACAATTATCACCATCTTATGGATAAGGAAGCTGAGATTTAAGGAGGTTAGTTCATACGCCCCAGCTCTCACAGCTAGAAAGAAGCAGGACTGAGATGTGAATGCACATCTGCCTGATTCCTGAATTCTGGTTTGCAGGATTGTGAGAGGATTTCAGATAGTGTTCACAAATTTCTTGACACAGCAGAGATGCTTTCAAGATGGTGAATCTATCATTATAAAGAAATAAGAAGGATTTGCCAATCGTTTTTTCTGAAATCCAAATATAACATGAGTTGAGAATTTCCTGGAACTACCAGTCATGCATCAAGAAAAGTGAGTGAGCAATACCTTGCAAAACATGTATTTAGTGAATGCATGCCGATTTTTAGCAATTGCCTCTTAATTTTTTGCTAAAGGCTTACAAAATGTCTGCTAAAGTA
>NW_007730245.1:16259-17296 GCF_000696425.1 Galeopterus variegatus | reverse complement strand
CGATTTTTAGCAATTGCCTCTTAATTTTTTGCTAAAGGCTTACAAAATGTCTGCTAAAGTAACTATTCTGGAATTTGGCTCGGGATTTAATATGTCTGTCACTAGGATCCTATTTAGTCTATTGAGGGGAGTTCCATTTTTTTAAAAAAAAGACAACAGGAAAAAGCATCCTGAAAAGTCTAAAATGTGAACATTCTAGAGGAGACATGATTTGGTTTCCCCAATAACTTAGTGACATGGAAAAAAGGCAGAAGTGGAGAAAATGAAAAGTAAAAACCAAAAAGATAGGTTTTTAATTATGTGTTCTCTCAGCTTGCAATCCAGGTAATATGAAGAAACATTCGTATTCTACATAATTCTTTCATTCTTCAGTAAAATCTCTCATCTCATGCAAAATCAGAGTTTCTTCTTGAAAGATTTTCCACATTTTTGTATCCCTCCATCTTCTCTTACCTTAAACTAAGTGGTAAGTACTTTGCCTCTAAACTGAAAACATTTTTAGAACGAGTATAACCTGAGACAAATTATAAAGAGACATCAGGCAAGCTCAAACTGAAGACATTCCACAAAAGAGTTGACCAGGACTCCTGACGTACCCAAAAGATTCAAGAACTACTCTTAATTAAAAGAAACTCAAGATACAGGACAACTGAAGCAAGACTTGGATGTCATTTTCACAGTCAACAACATCAGAATAGGTCTCCAGATTAGGAACTAGTATTAAATCAGTGGTAAGTTCCTGGTTTTGATCATTGCACTGCGAATGCCTTATTTTAGTGTGTTCTTCCTATGCCTTTATCTGTGCAAGTTTTGAATTTGCTGCAGGAAAGCATAGTTGAATATTACCATAGGATTTAAGTGTCTATATTTTGTCTGAAAAATTCATCCCTTTAATCCTGTTTTCTCTCATGCTTACCCGGCGTTCTTTGTTCTGAATTTACATTTATGCTCATCGATTTTCATTCAACTAAATATTGTTGGGAAGAAGATATAACAACTATACTTCCATGAAGTTGTTACAACAAGCAAACGGAAAG
>NW_007730245.1:13583-15875 GCF_000696425.1 Galeopterus variegatus | reverse complement strand
AGCTGATGTACGGACTGGAGGTGATGTGTAAAGAGATGAAAATGGGATGAAGAATAAGGGATGGGTACAAACTGGTAGGAAATTGGAGTGAATTAACAGCAAATCATTGGGAACCACCTAGTAGAAATAACAGGTGACTTTCCCACACATAATGAGGCCTATTTTTATCATCACTTCAGAGAGGTAGGAAAGGAAAGGAAATGGAATCTCTGTTCCAAATATTTGAAGCATTTACAAGCAAAGAAAGTGTTGAGACAGTGGGAGGACTGTTCTATTTTACGTAGAAACGTGGCTCGGATTTTGACATCCAGATTCTCAGGACTACATACATCACTTTTTACATTTCCACCACGAAAGTTCAGGTATACAGCTCCATATGGAGCACTTGGAACTAAAAATTGGTCTATGGAGATAAAGATTGAACAGGAGAAAACGGCAACTCAGGCTTACTTAGGGTTGGAAATGGGAAATGAGGAAAATGCCCTACATGAAGGCACCAATAATTGAATGCCAGACAGGCAGATTCGAGTGGGGCTGTGCAGGGCGTAATGGTACGGTGTGCTCAGGAGGCTTGGGGAATTGTTTAGCATTAAGAACAAAAGACGAAATATTAAAAAAAAAANGATGGGCCATAATAATCATATACAGTGTATATTGACAAAATAAAAAAAAAATAAAAAAAAATAAATATTGTTTTTGGAATAAAGCATGGTTCCACTTTCGTTATAGTAGTCTTGTTTATTTTAAAGACAACCTCTAGCAATATTGAAGCACAGGGATATATGAATAGCATAAACTAAGAACTACCATTTTTCAGAAGTGAGCAAGACCATCCTCTCTCATGACCTCCTAAAGCAGTGTTTCTCAGAGCATGATTTTCAGACCATGCACATTAGCATTTCCTGGGTGCTGGTTAAACAGACAGAATCGTGGGATCAACTCCAGACTTACTAAATCAGAATCTCTTGGGGTTTGGCTGGGAAATCCACATGTTAAGTCCACTACTCAAGTGCTTCTTGTCATTTAGTAATGAATAAATATTTATCAGTGTCCTCTGTGTGCCAGGTGCCATTCGAGGTCCTGAAGTTAAAAGAAGTAGAATGCAAAATAGTACAGCCACTTTGGAAGTTTGGCAGTTTCTTACAAAACTAACCACACTCTGCCTGTACCACCTAGCAATGGTGCTGCTTGGTATTTACCCAAATGAGTTAAAAACTTACATCTACACAAAAACCTGCACATGAATGCTTGTTATAGTTTTATTCATAATTGCCAAAACACAGGAACAACCAAGATGTGTGGGTGAATGGATACAATGGAATATTATTCGGTGCTCAAAAGAAATGCACTATCAAGCCATTGGGAAACTTAAAGGCATATTACTAAGTGAAAGAAGACAGTCTGAAAAGGGTACATACTATGTTATTCCAGCTATATGACATGCTGAAAAAGGCAAAACTACGGAGACAGTAGAAAGATCAGGGTTGCCAGGGGTTTGGGGAGATGGAGGGAAGGATAAAGAAGAGCACAGAGGATTTTTAGGGCAGCCATAGGACCCATATGATAGTGTAATGGTGGGTACATGTCATTAAACATTTGCCAAAACTCATAGGATGTGCAACCCCCAAGAGTGAACCCTAATGTCCACTATGGACTTTGAATGATAATTATCTTTTTAAAAGAGTGCATTATTGACTGCACACACAAAATTATATAACAACCATAATAGTAATAACCCAGCAACTATCCTGGACTCATGTATCTTGGAGTGGCACTAAAGCTTAAGAACAAATGTGCTGAGTTCAACTGGTCAGGATTTCATATATAGAATGATCTGAATTTGCAGATCCAATATTTTGACGTAAATATGTTTGAGACATAGATGTGTGTGTGTGTGTGTGTGTGTGTGTGTGTGTGTGTGTGTGTGTGTATAAAATATGCTGGTCTTTAAATCTTTTGCCAGCATATGAAAATTTTTCAGCATTTGAAAAGTTTTAGATGTCAACTTTACAATACACAGGGAAGCATATTGTTCTCAAAATTATTTTAGTAGGTACTAGAAGAAAAGTTTTGAAGAGCACTGTTTAGTTCACCATTTATACTTAACATTTGAGCTTGTATGAAGCTGATGTACGGACTGGAGGTGATGTGTAAAGAGATGAAAATGGGATGAAGAATAAGGGATGGGTACAAACTGGTAGGAAATTGGAGTGAATTAACAGCAAATCATTGGGAACCACCTAGTAGAAATAACAGGTGACTTTCCCACACATAATGAGGCCTATTTTTATC
>NW_007730245.1:11162-12733 GCF_000696425.1 Galeopterus variegatus | reverse complement strand
AAAAAAAAAATAGAGTTGTGGTAAAAAGTGGGAATAAAAAGTCTCTAAGCCTCAATTACAAAGGACTTGGTTGCTGTGTTCAGACATAAGAAATAAAGAAGCTAGAAGCAGAGACATGGGCAATACAGGTGAAGAAGAAAATGTATTACCAGTTCAAGGGAAAGAGAAGGGCTCACAGATAGGTTATAAATCAAAATTGTCAGTGCTACATGAGGAGGAAAACAGGAGTGAAATATGAGGTGGGGAGAAAACGACCCAGGAAGTCGAGACTGAGCCAGAAAGGAAGGCAGAGATTCAAAGACATCGCCAACAGCTTCCAGAAGCAGCCAGCCACAAGAACTCAGCAGAACGGGGTGTCCCCCTCAGGGCAGTGCACCCAAGAAAGGGCGGATATTCCTGGGACATGAAAAGACATGCGAGTGTCCCCAGCAGCAGTCTTGCTTCCTCACACACGGTGACAAAGGAGCTCAGAAAAGAAGAAAAAGTTGTAGCATGCAAGACAAGACACAAAAACGAATGAAACGCCAGGAGAACAATGCCTTTTTGTATATATGAACATTGATTTAAAGTAGCATGCTTTTGTAGAGTTTAACAAAATAAATGGAACAGATCATTGCCAAAAAACAAACAGAACCGTTTCTGCAGCTGCTGAGTGAGCTTTTTCTCTTAGCACCTGTAAAAGATGTATAATACTCATACTTATGTTAGTCTTTGGGTAATTTAAATGTGTACCACCCAGACTTCTAAATTCTAATAATACACAATAACAATGCTCAGATGTTCTTTATAAATTGAATTTATTTTTAAAGGTCACCGTAGTGAGCTGAGATAATGTAATTTTCATGATGCTGTTCCGTAAACCAAATAAAGATATGAAGATGTTAAATGACAAATATATTGACTTGTATCAGAGGGACTAGATGGAGGGGGTCAATATTTTATATCCAAGTAAGTAGTTCCCCCCACAAAGAAATAATAATGCTGAGAACTAAATTTCAAATTAACTTTTTCAGTTATCAAATGCTATCTGGTGTGATACATGGAACGTGGGGCAAAGACGAATGTTTCCTAACAAAACAAATGGATGCTACAGCAGAAAACACTTCTTTAATATTATTACTTATATTATGAGTATCGTTATTTCAACATTGATGAATGATAAGGTTGCATTAATAATAGTAATGATGATGGTGATGATAGCTTTAAATCACAGTTTTATCTTTTGTCCATATTTATATGCAAGATAGATTAGAAGAAAATTTCCAGAAAGAAGCAAAAAGGAATGAAATGATTGAATTATTTACCCATGAAAACAAACTCAGACTCTGACGTGGAAGTTAGAATTAGCTGAAAAAGACATTAAAAACAGTTATTATGACTGTATTCTATATGTTCAAAAAGTAGAAACTTAGAAGATATAAAAATGGCCCAATAAAACATACAGAGATGAAAACCACAGTGTCTGAGATGAAAATATACTACGTAGAGTTAATAGCCCATTAGAAACATTGAGAATAATAGTTCAGTGAACGTGATGACACAGCAATAGAAAGTGCAGAATGAAACACAAA
>NW_007730245.1:8237-10729 GCF_000696425.1 Galeopterus variegatus | reverse complement strand
GAGAATAATAGTTCAGTGAACGTGATGACACAGCAATAGAAAGTGCAGAATGAAACACAAATAGAAAAACAAAAAGAATCAATAAAAGAAAAGAGCATTAGTGAGCTTCAGGACAACAGAAATTAGACGTTCGGTGGTCTAATATACGTGCAATTGGACTCACCGTTTTTTTATGTAGGCTTTCAATTAAGTCCCATAATTAAACATTGCTGTCTTGAATCCAAAATATTACTGGTTTAGAGTCTCCAGAGAGTAAACTTCTGGATTTATACAAGAATCATGGAAGGGAGTTAAGGGGACCAGGTGACTCGGAAATCTACCTTCTTTGTATACAGACACTTGACTAATCCTACTCGTAGTCCAACTGCACTTTCACTTAGAGAGACAATTCTGTGTCTAAATTTTGAGCCTTTGGGGGTTATCCAGCACTTAAGGATAACAGTTTCAGCTTTGGTTTATTTAGTAAGTTGCTATGTCCACATGCTGTCTACCTTCCAAAAATATTAACCCCTCATCAACTATTGATTATTTCTTTGTATCTTGAGCCGTATCAATCTATACCTTCATTATCCCCATAATCTTATTTCCGGAGTCAAGAAAATGCCTTGATTGATGAGCAGTTGTATCCACCATGAATATCCAGAAGTTACAGAATATTTCTAAGTAGCTTTCAGGAAAAAAAAATATGGCCATTAATCTTTATAAATATCTTCCTTTTTAAGAATGCTTTTATTACCTTTATTACCCTCATGTATTGCCTAAATAAACATTGAATCCTGTGTCATAATCATTGGTTTTCATAATTCTATTTATTACTATACTGTGTTCTGGAATTTACTGTCAAAAAGTAGTTCTGACTATTTTTCCTCCTTTGTACAATTTCCGGGTAATATTTTTACCTTGCAAAAAGAACTTGCAGAAATTGTTTTTAATGTTGATATTTTTAAAAATTCACAAGACTCCATGGATGTCTTTAATTTTGCCTGGCTCACCATAAAATCTGAAAGTCCCTTTCTCAGAAGATTTTAGTTCTATTACTCCTTAATGTGATTGTCCTTTGCCCAGTTATTACCATGTTGAGTTTTCAGGAGCTTCTCTCTGTAACACGTCTTTCTCATCAATGTCCTCTTTATTTTTTAAAAATCTGAATTTTTTGTCTTGTCTTTTGTTTTGTCTTGTCTTTTTCTGTTTGGGGAGTTGAAATGCTCTCTGGCAAAATTTATTTGGCTGCCAGGTTGAATAATTTAGTGCTCTGATGAAGGAAAAAACAAACAAACGAACAAAGACACTTTAGGTTTTTGCAACTTCACAATGCTATGGCTCCTGGGCAATAGAGAGGAGGAGTGTGCACCCTGAGGCTGCTGTAAATGGAGTCAACCTCTCTGGTAAAGAGCTGTTTGTTTCTTTGGTGTGTTTGCTCATAGTACAATGGGGCACAGAGTGTCTCCCAAGGGACCACCAAGGCTGTGTCCCAGTTCAAGGACTTTGCCAGCCTCTGACATATGCCAGGAGGGCTTGCACCTCGGGGTGAGGGTCCTGCTCTGCAAAGTCTCTTCACCTTTTTTCTTCCATGCATTCTCCCTCATCCTCGCCTGCGATTCATCCTTCTATCTTGGACTAGGCATAAGGGGCGTGTCTAGGAAAAGTTTTTCATTTCTCATGTGAGCTGCAGTAATGTGACCTCTTTCCACTTCCTCATCCTATATTTTACATGGAAAAGCACCAATTCCTTCCTTCCAGAAATAGATTAATATTTAGTTATATATTCTTTGGATATTTTTACTGGAATTGAAAAATAGAGGAGAAGAGGGGGGTAAATTTAAGCGCTTGAGTTATCCTGAGGTGAGAATCTATCTTGTTTAGTCATCATTTAATCTGGGCTAATCAACGTAAATTCCTTTAATCTATCCGCATCTAATTTATCCCTTTAACATCTTTAGTAGTCTCCCTTATACCCTTTCACATGTTATTAAAGCTCTTTTAGATAGTGGCATAAATTGGACATATTTCATATAAATATGAAAAAATATGACCCAGGGATGGCGTTGGACACCCTCTGATACACCCAACAGTCATGAGCTCTTTTATGCACAACTCATATTACATATAGTACAGTGCAGAGGTAAGAAGCATGACTATTATCACTGTGACTTTGGTGCTGCAGAAAGAGCTGTGTGTTGTCCAAACCCTGTTGGATTTTCCATCCAGAAACAAAGCCACCACCACCACACTCCTATGATTAGCTGAGGCCAGGTAACTTGAGGTTCTAGACAATGGAATATGGTCAGAAGGGCTGGACACCCCTTCTAAGCCTGGCTTCTAAACTTTACTATACAATCTTTTCATCAACTGCATTCACAACTAAAATATAAGTGACAGATAAAGCTTTAAATACTGCTACTTAACTCTCAGACTGGTTTGTCTCTCCAGGTTCTTGTGACCTGGACCATCAACTTCTTGTTCTATTTCAGTCATTGCAGTAGCCGAATGAT
>NW_007730245.1:6870-8227 GCF_000696425.1 Galeopterus variegatus | reverse complement strand
AGAGCTGTGTGTTGTCCAAACCCTGTTGGATTTTCCATCCAGAAACAAAGCCACCACCACCACACTCCTATGATTAGCTGAGGCCAGGTAACTTGAGGTTCTAGACAATGGAATATGGTCAGAAGGGCTGGACACCCCTTCTAAGCCTGGCTTCTAAACTTTACTATACAATCTTTTCATCAACTGCATTCACAACTAAAATATAAGTGACAGATAAAGCTTTAAATACTGCTACTTAACTCTCAGACTGGTTTGTCTCTCCAGGTTCTTGTGACCTGGACCATCAACTTCTTGTTCTATTTCAGTCATTGCAGTAGCCGAATGATTCCATGTGGGAATAGGACCATGTGGTTTCATCTCCTGGAGTCTTTGGCTCCTTCTGGTTTTTAAAGCTGCCAAAGGGTCTGGATGATAAAGCAAGTTCTAATACCATGAAGTAAATTTTCACCGGGGGAGACAGAAAACAGAAAGGAACTCAGAAAAATCCCTTCCTCCTTTCTCTCTACAGTATAATCTTCCAGTGGCTTCTTTGTCCTTCCAGTCTGTAGACCACTCACCTGGCCAAGTGAGCAGCTGTCAGTCTACCAGATGTCCCCATGATTTGTTGTGACGTAGAAGATGTTACAATGACTGTGCACCCTCCTGCACCCCTCCTAACCTCTCTTCCTTTTCCCCTCACCCTTTCTGCTCTGGCTCCCAAATAAAGCATCTATGCATAATCCTTTCCTCAGGCTCTATTATCTAGTGAAGCCAGGATAAGACCCACCATTCCTCAGAGAATTTGCATTTTAAAAACAAGCAGTTCAAAGTGGACAAACAGGCCTTGTTGAGAATTATTTACATTTCTGCAGAGTTCTCATAGCCTTGAAACTGTGCATCTGCACTAGTATGTTGTCTATATATTCACACTCATTCTTATTCCAATACACTGCACGATCATCAACAACGGTAAAGATAGGACTATTAATTAAACAGGAAAGCAACATTAGCTCTTGAAACATTTCTCTCAATGCAGTTCGTATATGAATATTGCATATTAATAAAGCTGCTTCTGAAGCCAGATAAAGGGAATGATTACTGTGTTAGTTTTCTAGGGCTGCTATAATAAAGCACCATAGTCTGATTAGCTTCAAAACATAAATTTATTCCCTCACAGTTCTGGAGGTTGGAAGTTCAAGATCAAGGTGTGGCAGGGCTGGTTTCTCCTGAGGCCTCTCTCCTTGGCTCTTAGACACTGTCTTCTCCCTGTGTCCTCACACGGTCGTCCCTCCGTGAGTGTCTGTGTCCTAATCTCCTCTTCTTATAAGGGCACCAGTCCTAGTAGATTAGGACTCACCCTAACGACCTAATTTTAACT
>NW_007730245.1:5190-5929 GCF_000696425.1 Galeopterus variegatus | reverse complement strand
GCTGATTCAGCAGGAGTCCAGCCGCCTGTGTGAGAGAGATGCCCAAAGCTATATCCCCTGCCATTAATTTTCTAGTTTTCGATTATTGCTCTTTGCTTCCACAACATTGAAACTGTGCCATGTTTTACTTAGAGGTCTTTCAAGAAATCTTTGCTCTCCTTTTTAACTGTTACAGTCTGCTAGTGGCTTTTTACAGAGCCTGTGCCTTTTAGAATAGAAAAACAATAGAATCGTGTTTTTTAAAAATAACTGCTACCAAGAAGCCAGCCATGTGAAGGGATAGGGTTGGCTGTCATTTCTTGATTTTTGCTTCTACTGGAAGGAGCATGTAACTAAGGAGGGATGCATTCACTCCTGTAATAAATCCACATATCAAATTTCTCAACAACTATATGAGGATACTGTGTACAGATCTCCATTTTTCCATAAACTTCATATCAGATATGACCCAACACGTGCTCTGGGTGTTGTGAAACTCTGGTGTCCCAGCCTCTCAGTTCTGCATCTGATTTTTCCTTTGACAGACACATGTTCCATCTTCCTTCAACCCGATGGAAGTCCATTCGTCCATGTGGCAACTACCTTTGCCCTTCCTTGTTAGCCTAGGACGTAGGTCTAGAGCAGGGATCACCTAACATTTTCTGTAAAGGCACAGAAAATAAACATTTTTGGCTTAGTGGGCCATACAGTTTCTGTCACCGCTATTCAACCCTGCTCACCCTGTTGTAATGAGAAAGCT
>NW_007730245.1:2329-3423 GCF_000696425.1 Galeopterus variegatus | reverse complement strand
GTGTTCAGTTATGCTGCAATAATAAACAATCCCAATATCTCAGTGGCTCAACAAAATAAAATCTCTTTCTTCTTTAAGCCAAGTCCAGGCAATTCTCCAGGACAATTATCCTCTGTGTTGGCCACTCCACTCCAGGCTGCTTGGATGTATGTCACCTCTGCAAACAACAACATGTTTTCCTGCTTTCCCTATAGTAAGAGTGAGCTAGAGTAGCCCCTCTCAAACTTTCACATATATACAAATCATCTGTGATCTTCTTAAAATACTAAACTCTGATACAGGAGTTCTGGAGTTGAGGTCTGGGACCTAAATTTTTAGCATTCCCTTGTGATGTTGACGCTGCAGGTCTGGAGAGCACACTTTGGGTAGCAAGTGGTGTCCAGCAAGAGAATGATCCCATCTGCAGAGAGAGACATCCACTCAACACTGTATTGACCAAAACAAGTCACATGGCTATGGCATAACTGGAAGAGGATAAGGAAGTGGAATTCACTCCTGTGACAGGCAGAAGAGAAAGCATGTACATTCATAATAATTGAAATGCGCATTCAGTCCATGCTTGTCTGACTTTAACGTCTTTACACTTTTCACTACATCGCACTGCATATTCTGCTTAGAGTGGAGAACAGTTCTGAGCCCTTCTCATTAGCTAGGAATGCCATCTTTCACTGAAGATCCTCCATCCTGGGATTGATCCTCATCTCCTAACCCCTTGCTATGCAGAGTGTGTTCCTGGCCCATCAGCATCAACATCAACTGGGAGCTTGTCAGAATCTCAGGGTCTACTCCAGACCAATTGAATCAGAATCTGCATTTTAACAAGATCCCTATGTGATTTGCATGTACATTAAAGGATGAAAGTTATTCTCTCATCCACCCAATAGGCAGCAGACTGCCCTATGTGGAGAAGTTTTCCAGCTCATGAAAGTTGCCTACAATAATCCTGACTATTCCACTATCACCTGAGTGCACCATGACAGTTGCTTCAAGAGCCACAGTTAAGACCAATGAGCCCATAGAGAAAAGTAACAATCCAGTTAAGGGGGCCAGTGGTCACAATGAGGGAAATCAGGGAGAATAAACAGAAAAAAAAA
>NW_007730245.1:0-999 GCF_000696425.1 Galeopterus variegatus | reverse complement strand
GAATCATTAAAATCATAAAAAGTATTTAAAGGAAACATGAAGTTTAAAGGAATTCAAAGGATGTCTAAAATTTTACATATATTTAAAACTGAAAACTATAGCTAAAGTAATTTATTATTTACTACATGCCAGGCACAGTTATAAGAATTTTCATACATTACCTAACTTTATCCTTAACAGTCTTTGAGTTAGGTATTAAGTGCTCTAAAGTCTCACAACTAAAATGTCTCATAAATAGGGTATGAAACCAAGCAGTTTGTCTCCATAACTTAACCTCTTCCCCAAAACACAACAGCATCTTGGAATGGTGAATTTAATGATCAGAGGAGACAGAAGTAAATGGAAAATTAATAAAATGGATTATAGATCTAAAGGTATTCTGGAAAGAAATTCAGGGAGATGAGATGAGGTAAACAGAAGTGAAAGACTGAGTGAGAGGGTCTAACACACATCTAATTGGAGCTCCTGGAGGAGATGACAGAGTCAATGCAATCAACAGCAGAGGAGGCATTTTCTGCCATTGGTGGACTTCAAGATATATCAGATTCAGCACAACAGACCTAAGTGGGATAAATTAAAATAAATCCATCCTTAGAAACAGTAATGAAAATGCAGAACACTGAGAATATCAATGTCCAAGAACAGATCTTAAAAGCACACCACACACATTCACGCATGCACGCATGCACACACACACACACACACAAATCAATTACCTACCAAAGTATCACATAGACACTGAGAGATGACTTCTCAATAATGTCAACAGCAGCCAGAGGAAAATGAGGGAAATTCCTCACATTGCCAAGAGAAAATAACTACAACTAATAATTATACGTGCAGCAGAACAATCTTTTCAAGGACAAGACAAAAATAAATATATTTTTAGATCACCAAAACTGAGATAATTTACTATAAAAAATCTCTAAAAGAAATACTTAGCAGAGAAAGAAAATGATCCCAGGAGGAAGATCTGAAGTACAAGGATTAACAAGAAAA
>NW_007730244.1:201048-201575 GCF_000696425.1 Galeopterus variegatus | reverse complement strand
CTAGTTCCACCACATCTGCAATTACTTTCTCCACTGAAGTCTTGAACCCTTCAAAGTCATCCATAAGTTTGGAATTAACTTCTTATAAACTCCTATTAATGTTGATATTTGACCTCCTCCCATGAATCACAAATGTTTCTTAATGGCATCCAGAATGGTGAATGCTTTCCAGAAGGCTTTTACTTTATTTTGCCCAGATCCATCAGAGGAATTATTGTCTATGGCAGCTATAGCCTTATGAAATATATTTCTTATATAATAAGACTTGAAAGTTAAAATTACTCCCTTGATCCATGGGCTGCAGAATGGGTGTTGTGTTAGTAAGCATGAAAGCATTAATCTTGCACATCTCTGTCAGAGCTCTTGGGTGACTAGGTGCATTGTTAACGAGCAGTAATACTTTTAAAAAAATTTTATTAGCATATTCATTATTACAAATCAGACTTATGCTTTATGCCCCTTATCCAATCTCTCCCCATCCCCTCCCCCTTTAATAACCATAGTTTTGTTCTCTCCTTCATATAGAT
>NW_007730244.1:198261-200257 GCF_000696425.1 Galeopterus variegatus | reverse complement strand
AATCTCTCCCCATCCCCTCCCCCTTTAATAACCATAGTTTTGTTCTCTCCTTCATATAGATAAACTATTTCTTTGTTGATTTGTTGCCTAGATGATCTGTCCAGTACTGAGAGAGATGTGTTCAGATCCCCCACTATTATCACATAGCAGGTACTTCTGTTATCTGGAATGTGATTTGTGGAGAGAGAGGACCTCTCCTTTTTTTTGGTCTCTGCTGGTGACTCTCCTTGTGCCAGTACAGTCTAGTGTATGGTGTGCCATCTGCGACTGTTGCTATAGCTACTAGCTGCTTTTGCAGCAGCTGTGGCAATTGCAGTGGTTATGGTGAGCTACCCATGTGAAAATGGTGCTTTTGGTATACTTTTTACCTAGTTGTGGCTGGGTTTGGCTTCCCCTGTCTCCATGCCTCAGTACCCCAGCAGGGTTTTGGGGTGGCAGCAGCAGCAGTGTGCCTGGTTGCAGCTAGATTCAGCTTCCCTGGCTCCATACCTCATGATCCCAGTGGGGGCCTGGGATGGTGGCAGCAGTGTGCCTGGTTGTGGATGAGTTTGGTTTCTCAAGCGGTACCATAAGCAGTAATATTTTCGAAGGAATCTTTTTTCTGAGCAGAAGTTCTCAGTTCAACACGGGGCTTAAAATATTTAGTAAACCATGCTGTAAGCCGATGTGCTGTCATCCAGGCATTGTTGTTCCATTGATAGAGCATAGGAAGAGTGGATCTAACATAATTCTTAAGGTCCCTAGGATTTTTGGAATTGTAAATGAATATTAGCTTCAACTTAAAAGTCATCAGCTACAGTAGTCCCTTACAAGAGAGTCAGGCTGTCCTTTGAAGCTTTGAAGCCAGGCATTGACTTCTCCTCTCTAGCTATGAGTGTCCTAGAAGGCATCTTCTTCCAATAAAAGGCTCTTTTGTCTACATTGAAAATCTGTGTTTTTGTGTAGCCACCTTCATCAATGATCTTAGCTAAATACACTGGATACCTTGCTGCAGTTTCTACATCAGAATTTGCTGCTTTCTCTTGCATCTTTCTGTTATGGACATGGTTTCCTTCCTTAACTTCATGAACCAACCTCTGCTAGCTTCAAACTTTTCTTTGCAGCTTCCTCACCTCTCAGCTTTCATGGAATTGAAGAAAGAGCCTTGTTCTGGATTAGGCTTAAAGGAATGTTGTGGCTTGTTTGATTTTCTATCCAAACCACTAAAACTTTCTTTATATCAGTAATAAGGCTATTTCACTTTTTTATCATTAGAATGTTCTTTGGAGTAGCACTTTTAATTTTCTTCAAGAGCTTTTTCTTTGCATTCACAACTTAGCTAACTGTTTGGTGCAAGAGGCCTAACTTTTGGCATATCTTGGCTTTTGACATGCCCTTCCCCACTAAGCTTAATTATTTCTAGCTTTTGATTTTAAATGTGAGATGTGTGACTCTTGCTTTTAGTTAAACATGTAGAGGCCATTGTAGGGTTATTAACTGGCTTAATTTCAATCACTATTGTGTCTCGGGGAATAGGATGCCTGAGGAGAGGGAAGGAGATGGGGGAACAACCAGTCAGCAGAGCAGTCAGAACACACACAATGTATCAGTTGTTTGCTATCTTGTATGGGCACTTTGTGGAACCCCAAAACAATTATAATAGTAACATCAAGAGGTCATAGGCAGGATCTGAGAGTAGCCCCCTCCACCTCGAAGCAGGCAAGAAACAGAGCATGCCCAGGGTCCTAGGTGGGAGCCAAGGGCAGCTCCCTCTTCCTGGAAGCAGGCAAGAGAGCACACCAAAAGCACCACTTCCATGTGGGTGGCTTACCACAGCTACAGCTGCTGCAAAAGTGGCTTGATGTCAAAACAGTAACCACAGCCACTGTGCAGGCAGCCTGCCAGACACTTGACTGTATTGACACAGGAGAGTCACCAGCAGAGACTGGAAAAAGAAGAAGCCATCTCTCCTCAAAGCCCACTCCTGAGTAATAGAAGAAGCAGCTGCTCTGTCAGA
>NW_007730244.1:196771-197639 GCF_000696425.1 Galeopterus variegatus | reverse complement strand
AGAAGCCATCTCTCCTCAAAGCCCACTCCTGAGTAATAGAAGAAGCAGCTGCTCTGTCAGATGACCAGACATCAATGTAGACATACTAGAAATATGAAAACCCAAGAAAATGTGACACTACCAAAAGGATACAGAAATTCTCAAATACCAGACCCTATAGAGCAGGAAACCCTTGAAATGACTGAAAAAGAATTCCAAGTAACAATGTTAAAGAAACTCACTGAGATATAAGAAGACTCAGTTAGACAACATAATGACATGAGAAAAAAATCTAGTATGTTAAGGAGGAAATTTACAAAGAGATTAATACCTTAAAAAAGAATGTAACAGAACTCACAGAACTTAAACATTCACTCAAGAAAATAAAATACACAACCGATAGCTTAAGCAGCAGGCTAGAACAAGCAGAACAAAGAATTTCTGATCTTGAAGGTAGTCTTTTAGAAATAACCCAGTGGACAAAATTTTAAAAAAGGAAAAAAAAAATTTTTTTAAATGAAGAAAATCTAAGACAGCTAGCAGATAATCTTAAGCACACAAACATTTGAATCATGAGTGCCTCAGAAGTGGAGGAAAAAGGAAAAGGCATGAAAATCTATTCGAAGAAAAAATAATGGAAAATTGCCCAAGTATAGAGAGAGACATGGACCTTTAGATCCAGGAGACTCAAAGATCCCCAAACAGATTCAACCCAAAATGATCCTCTCCAAGACACATTATAATCCAACTGGCAAAGCTCAAAGATAAAGAGAGAATCTTAAAAGAAGCAAGAGAAAAGTGTCAAGTCATCTATAAGGGAGCCCCCAACAGACTAACAGCAGACTTCTCAACAGAAACTCTGCAGGCCAGAAGAAAATGGGATGATATA
>NW_007730244.1:195558-196065 GCF_000696425.1 Galeopterus variegatus | reverse complement strand
TTTTTTTTTTTTAGGAGAATGTTGTTTAATTTTTGCACATTTGGGAATTCTCTAAATTTCCTTGTTATTGTGGTCAGGGAACATATTTTCTATGATCTTAGTCTTTTTAAATGTATTAAGACTTGTTTTATGGCCAAAATAAAAAAAGTAACAACACAGTTCACTGATCACAGATTGCCATAACAGATATAATGATAACGAAAAAGTTTGAAATATTGTGAGAATTACCGAAATGTGCCACAGAGGAATGAAGTCAGAAGATGGTATTAGAAAAATGGTGCCAATAGATTTGCTCGATGCTGGACTGGCACAAACCTTCAATTTGTAGAAAAAAGCAATGTCTGTGAAGCACAATAAAGTGAGGTGCAATATCACAGGTATGTCTGTATTTCCTTTCTTATTTTTTTTTTTCCTTTTTGTCTTTTTTACTGACCGGTAACGGGATAACAACCCTCGGTGTTGCACCTGCACCGCGCTCAGCCAGTGAGCGGGAACCGGTCTCCACAT
>NW_007730244.1:189971-194794 GCF_000696425.1 Galeopterus variegatus | reverse complement strand
CACTCTCCAGTGCACCACCGGGCCGGCCCTGTATTTCCTTTCTTAAAGAAAGCTTGTTAATTTATATTTTTTGGTCCAAGAACAGGAATATCCAAGGTGAAATTGCCTGCTTTCTTCAGAACATAGTTTGGGTTTATAAAGCAAGTACTTTGAGTACAGAGATGGCAGAAGAAATAAGATTTCAATGGTTGCTTTCACTGTCTACTTTTTGTGTGCATTAGAAGGATGAATGATGTTTTTCTTTTCTTTTTTTTAACTGAGGTAGAGTGAACTGGAAGAGAACAGGTTTTTGGGGGTGAAAGAATTTTGTTTTAGGCCTGCTATGTGTGAATTGTCTTTTGGAGATCCAAGCGGTGATGTCAGCTAAACTATTGGATATTTTAGTCTAGAGTTCAGTGCAGAAATTTGGGCTAGAGGTATACGTTTGGGAATCATCAGCATATAACTGATGTTGAAATCCCTGTGTCTGGAGGAAATAACCAAGTGAGTAAGTGTATACAGAGAAGAAAACATTGAAATAACAGGGTGATCAGAAATCTAGGACTGCTTGGTAGATTGTCTGGTCTGTTTAGTAAAAGAAGTAACCTGAGTTTATTCTCTGAGGTTAGAACATATTCCTGGTTGAATCTAAATTTGTTGGTGGAAAGCACCAATAAATGTCAAGAATCAACCTTGGAGCTCTAGAGTTCTTGCTCAGATGGCATTTTATAGTGACTCTTGTCCTCAATGCTACCAAGAGCATTTGCATACAGTACAGAATTGCCATAATGGCAGGAAAGATCTCTCTCTGGTCTGGGAGACAGAAGACACAGGTTCCAGTCTTGTGACTTTGCCACTAACTAGCTTTCTCAGATCTGTGTTTTTCATCTGTAGAATGCCCTCTAAGATTGACCATCATGGATTAGAAACCAAGAAGCTGTCATTGAATTTGGTTTTCTGAAGTAAAAAACTGAGCTACAGTTTTTGAGGGATTGATTTGGTTAAAGGACAGCAAGGCAGCTTTAAACTCCAGACCCAGTGGAAATCCTCTAGAGCAGAACCAGTCCTGCAATCTGAACTCTTGAGCCTCTCCTCCAGGCCACAACTGCCTCTTGGAAGGCAGGGCAGGATTTTAAACTCCAGACCCAGTGGAAATCCTCTAGAGCAGAACCAGTCCTGCAATCTGAACTCTTGAACCTCTCCTCCAGGCCACAACTGCCTCTTGGAAGGCAGGGCAGGATTTGTAGCACGGTAATATGCAGCACAGTTATTTAGTAACCTTAGAAACCTGTTCACTGAGGCCTGGCTTTCTTGACTGAGACATGTCTGGAGAACAGATGACAAGATGACCGAATCTTCACTGTCTAAGAAAAGATGAAGGTATACTGCCAGTAATGGGAACAGAAGAAAATCTATAAGACTAACGCTTAGCTTAAGGCAATAAAAAGAGCAAAGAAAAGCCAGAAATCATAGCTTAACTGTTGAAAGATAGCCAGTAGACATACAGAGAATTTTTACGGACGAATCTTTCTAATGTTAAGAAATGAAGAATGAAGAAGGAAGAGGTGGAAGAACAAACAGACTATCAAACAGGGCTGTAGACTGAAGCCAAACAATAAATTTTAGACAAAGGACTCATTCATTTATTCATTCCACAAATATTTGCTGAACACACATTCTGTGTCAGGCACTGTAATGGAATCTCAGTATACAGTGGTGAATGTGGCGAAAATGGTCCTCGGCTTAGTTTTAATGTGGGATATAAGCAATCTAAGAAATAGACAAATAAGAAGACAAGAGTATATCAGGTTAAAATAAGTGCTTTTCAGTATGTAGGCCATTTTCAAGAGGGTGTCAGGAAAGACATTCTCAGGTAGAAGAAACCATTTTGGATTAAAGGGGATGGGAGAAAGTTTACAGAACAAATGAGGCTGGATCCAGGCCTTAAAGGAGACAGAAATTAGATAAGAGAAGACAACAGAGGAATGTTGGGCCAATGATATGAGGCTGGAAAACATGGTGTACTCAGAGTATCGTGAGTAGATGCATTTAGTTGTAATAAAGGATTTGTGCGGGGCAATAGTGGCCAATATAGATGTAGGCTGAGGCCTGACCATTCCTACCTGCTGCAATGAAGACCTAAAAATAAGTGTAAATCAAGTAGTTCATTTAGTTGTAATAAAGGATTTGTGCGGGGCAATAGTGGCCAATATAGATGTAGGCTGAGGTCTGACCATTCCTACCTGCTGCAATGAAGACCTAAAAATAAGTGTAAATCAAGTACATATTTGCTGTTTTTTCTTCTCCACCATATGTCAAGTATAAATGATACAAATTGGTTTTCCATCAGGAATTGTTTAATTCAAATTTTGTTTTGATAAATGGTGTATATTCCTAGAAAAGCCATCCATGCAACTCATTCAAACACTTTGATTTTTTTTTATGTTTGTTTTGATTTTTTTAATCGCTTTAGTACACTTTGATTATTCACACATGTACACACACACACACATTCATAGTGTTATGAATTTGAGGACACTACGATTTTCTAGACTTAAAAAATATCTACATAAAGTGCTAAGAAGATGCTGCTTACAAATAGAGCTTTGTGTGCTTGAGACCTTTGTTTGCCTTGTGAAGCATGTAGCTGCCTTATGAGTTTAACATCTCCTACATCTCCTTAATGGACTTAAATTTCTTAAGTGGATAATGATTATGATCATAAACTGCTAGAAGAATTTTCAATACTTTTTTTTTTCCAAATTGTAATTATGACTTGGTCAGCTCAAATAGAAACTTTTATTTTCTAAAAATGGTATAAATTTGCCTTAATAGCAGAAATTTGTTTAACTGCATAATTGAAACAACTTTAAATCAATTAGCTATGTTGCCACTATGGACTTCCATTATAAAATTCCACTCTTTGGCCCACAAAGTCACTAAACCATTTTGATTATTAAAAACACACATTTGGTTCTGTTTCTTGACATTAGTTCCAATGAGTGCTAAAAGTGGCTTCATTTTTCTTTCTTTTTTTTTTTTAAATAGATAGTATACACACACACACATGTTTAGGTACTTAGGCTCACTTTCTAAAATGCCTGGTAGTATATGAGGATCTTCAATGTTTTGCTAATTGTGTATAAATAAGATCTCATCTTCCATGAGCAGATACTGTGTGCATCTTGAATTCTTCAGAGAAAGTGATTAAAAAAATCTGTACAGATTTTTTTGGATGATCTGGATTTAAATCTTGTTTAACCTTTGTACTTGCTTTAAAGCATATCTCAGAGACACAGAAGTAGTTAACCATACAGAGTCAGGTAATTCAACAAATGACCTCAGATGAATTAGCTTGGCACTGTCAGTAAATGTGATATTTCATTATTCCCTAAGGCATCACAGTATTATTTTAAGATTACAATCTCTTTCAACATCTTGTCACATCTATACGGTGAAACAACAGGGGTTAAATGCAACTGCTAAACACAACCTTTCCTATTGTCTGGGAGATCTCAATGGCTTAGAATAAAAAATGTCAGTCACCCCCATTTGGAATGTACAAGGTTGTGATGCTTTCACCCTTGACTCAAAACCTATCTTGAGGGTTAAAAAAGAGGCAGTAGAGACCATCAGAGATGACTTGTTGGAGAGAGTTGTGGGTGGGCTGTGTGTTATAAATCATTGCCCCCTTTTGCAGTGGTGGGGGTAGTGAGTGGTCTGCTTCCCTTAACTGTAATCCAAATGAGAGTGGCTTCAGAGAACAACTTGGAGAGCATGGTATTTATCCTCTCAAGGTTGGGGGATATGAATTCTGACTCATTTCTAAAAAAGTTTAAAGATGAGCTGACTTTCAGCTCTCCTAGTAAGAAAGCAGAGGGATGACTTATAGAGTGAGCTGCACATCCACTAACAGGGATGCAAGGTTTGTGTTTCCAGTTGCTAGACCTTAGGAAATAGAGCCAGTCACGAGCTAACCTAAGAAGCCTCTGCCTAAGCAGACAGGAGGAAGAGACTGGAGCTGGGACTTTAAAGCCAGGGCTGAGGCGACATCATAAGGAACCCAGCACAGAAAGCCTCACCCACACCTGTGAACTGAGCTGTAGCTGGGTGGGTAAGGGGGCGTGTTTATGGTACTCACAGAAGTGTCCCATCAGAGAAAGAGCTAGTGTTTTGCTGTTTGATACACAAAGAGCTTTGACACCAGATTACAATTGTGATAATCAAGTATGATCTCTGCATTTCACACCCCCACTCCCTTCCAGCAACAACCTTGGAGGGGCCAAAGGAATATACGGAGTGCAAGAGGAACTATAAGAGCAGCCGTACAAAAATAGTAAAGAAGCCAGTCAAGCTCACGCCTCTACCCCCACAGCAGGCTTTTGAGCTGAGGAGGAAGAGTTTTTAATTGGATAAGAGATCAAAGCTTTGGAATCAACTGGATGGGTCTTATTAACCATGCAAGATTTTATTCGAGGGAGGGAATATAACAGTCGATAAAGCAGGTCAAGGGGGAGATATCTGAGAAAGAATGGAATTACTTTCTGCTTGTTCTCTATTAAAAGTAACAATACTTAGAAATTTTTCCCTGATAGATAACTTATGGATTATGAAGGTGTTTTAATTTTGCCCAACTCTGACTTTTAAGAAGTCATTTTTTACAAAGATCTGAAATCCATCTTCCAAAAGACTCTATATAGCATTCATGCAAGTTCCTATCTTTGGAACTGTTATAGGCTATAAGGCTATAACTGTTATATAAGGCTATAACTGTTATATAAGGCTATAACTGTTCAAATATTTGAAGACAACTGTTTAGTTCACCCTCCCTCTTCAATGCAGAG
>NW_007730244.1:187461-189204 GCF_000696425.1 Galeopterus variegatus | reverse complement strand
AGACAGTGCCATCCATATTTCCTTGATTCCATGGCCACCACCCTCTCACTGAATCTCCCCTACTCAGCAGTTGTGAATGATGAGCCAATTATGAATTGGACAGACTAGCTGAGAAAAGTGAAGAACATAATCCAGACAGATGTGTATCTTGCTTCAATTCTTTCATTATTTCTCCAGGTTGCAATTTTACCCCTGGCTTTCATTGAGTACTTAGCTCCAGCAGATGAACGATATTTTGGCAGTGCTGCATATGAAATGAAAGTAGAGTAAAGATTAATTTTAGGGGTGCTTCCAAACCGTAGAATTGGAGGCCGAATGCCAGCTCTGCTGAATGCCTTCCCAAAGGCTCAAATCAGCAGACTGTTGGCTGTTACAGTGAAATGAATGTTGCAGCTTTCAGGGGTACCTGTTATATTAAATCATGTGCTGATGGAAAAAGAAAACAGAAATATCATGTCATTGTTTAGAAAAAAAACGAATCCCAGAGCTTTTCTGCTAATAGTAGGCTTTTTATAAGTGAGAAACAGTTTTGGGGTTTTATGGTACTCCTATTTAATTGGATGTAAACCAAAAGAATTTTTCACAAGATAGCATGAGTTTCTGTATTACTTGTTTAGGTTGTTTCCATTCTGGCATGAGAACCCTGGGGATCATGCTTTCTACACCCCCTAGGTGTAGAAAGCAAATAGGTGTATAAACCAAAGCCCAGAGTCCTAGTCAATAACACTAAATGGGCAGACAGACTGGCAGACAGATTATTAACAATAGCGTTACCTTCCAATAAATCAGCAAGTTATCAGCACACTCCCAGTTGTGCGAGGCGTGATGACACAGCCCAGACTTAACTCATGCTGGGCATGTGGATTGGATTTGTGGTATTCAAACTCATTCACATCCGTCCTTTCAACCTATCCCATAAATAGACACTGTTCTAAGCTGGCCCATTTTGCACAGCTGCACTCACACACCATTTGTGTCATTTACTCCAAAGTATGGCTGATGTTGAGCCTGCTGCCTGGAAACACCGTCCTTCTCTCCACTTCTGTTCAGTCTTCTTGAGCAGTTGTCTTCACTTCACTATGTCCTCACCTTCCACTCATTCCTCAGTCAACCCCAATGTAGCTTCTACTTCCACTACTTTATCACAACTGCTCTTGCCCAGGACGTCAAGGCCTGAGTTGCTTTTTCCAAGGTACAATTTCCAGGTCCTTTGGCTTCCTCTCCTCAGCTTCGCTTTTCCTCCTTGGATCTTAAATGTTTGAGTTCCTCAGGGCTCTTTGTGGACTCTCTTCTCTTCTTATTTTACACACACACCCGAGTCAATCTCATCTACCTATGTGGCCTCATTTACTATTTATAGTCTCGCAATTCCCAGATCCACATTTCCTACAAGATTTTGTGATTTTTCGGCTGTGTGGTAGACATCTCTACTTGACCTCATGGTAGAGATCTTGTAGGAGTATAACTGAACTTTTGGACTTCCCCGCTCAAACTTAGCTGTCCTTTTTTCAGGGAATGATGCCAACATCAACTAACTTGCCCCTTTTTTTCTTTTTTCATTCACCATTTCAAAACTAGAATCAATTCTGATGAATTTTACTGTATAAAGATCTCTTGAATAATCTACTTCTCTCCATAGGACTACCCACACCCTGATCTAGGCTTCTGTCTTCTCTTAGTGTGTGTATTAGTTTCCTATTGCTGCTATAACAAATTACCACAAACTTGGTGGCTTAGAAAAAC
>NW_007730244.1:185303-186425 GCF_000696425.1 Galeopterus variegatus | reverse complement strand
CAACCATCACTACCATCTAGTTTCAGAATATTCTCATCACCTGAAAAGGAAGCACAGCTATTAGGCAGTTACTCCCCATTCTTCCCTCCCCCAGTCCTTGGTGACCACTAATCTGCTTTCTGTCTGTATCAATTTGCCTGTTATGGATATTTTATAAAAATGGAATTGTACAATTATAGTCTTTTGTGTCTGACTTCCTTCACTGAGCATAATGTCTTTCAAGTTCATTCATCTTGCAGCATGGGCTGAATAATATTCCATTGTATGGATAGACCACATTTTGTTTATCTATCCATCAGTTGATGAACATTTGGGTTGTTTCCACCTTTTGGCTATTGAGAATAGTGCTGCTATGAGCTGCCAACCACATTTTATGCTCCCCATATCCCTGTCTTATTGAATTATTTCTCCAACTTGCTGTGTCTACTCACTCCTCCAAACTTTCCTCCTTGCTGTTCCTCCTGCCAAAAGCACTCATCCATTCTTCTCTGTTCTCCCAGTGAATGCCTACATAACTTTATGGTCTAAGGTTAGAGGTCATTTGCTGGCCCACACCAAAACATTCCCTGACCTCCAGCAGGGACAGATCCATATGACTGAGATCAGAGCTTTCACATTTTGAGGGACTGTTTTTGAGAAAAAAGAATCCAAATTGACAAATACAAAAGTAGACACAAAATATANAGGGACTGTTTTTGAGAAAAAAGAATCCAAATTGACAAATACAAAAGTAGACACAAAATATATGAATAATATGAAGAGAAATCAAAACAAATGATCTATATAAAAAGTTGACAAGTTATAACAAATATTACATAATACAGAAAAATAATGTATTTTTATTAATGTGTTACCTGACACCCCTACGTAACTTTTTGCTGCTTGGTAGTCTTTAATCACTCTTTGATCATAATGAATATTTTGTGACATCATTAACTACAAAGAGAATAGATATATAATTCAATTTTTTCTCTAGTGTATTTGATTAAAAAATTTCTGCCTCATAATTTACCAATAATGTCATGTAAATTGTTGAGAATTGTCATCAAATTTAGGAAAAACACTCAAATTTGTTCTATAAGCTATAAGACTTCTTGTGTAGTGACTAATCTTAAACACTCT
>NW_007730244.1:175240-183799 GCF_000696425.1 Galeopterus variegatus | reverse complement strand
TTCCATAGTGTGGAGCCTGAATGTATTACTCAAGTCAAGGAACAACTTTTAAAAATGAAAATTGACTTTTCAATATGAGCAAGATTTAAGTAAAAATTAACAAAAAAATGGAAATCTGAAATAGCTTTTGTTCATGATTCTAGTTTTAAATTTGCTTTTAAAATTTGTCTTGAGGATTAATCAAAAATTTGAGTTCTTTGATTTTCTTAATTAAAGGACTAATCACTAAATATTAGTAGAGAAAATCTTATTTAAAACAACAAAACAAAGGCAATTATAAGTAATCATTACATGGGAATTTTTAGGAAGTATTATATGTTTACTATAACGTGGTTGATTCATTAATGTAAAAATATAATTTCAGGGGAAGAGAGAGAGAAAGAGATGCAATACGCTCATTGAACATACACAAGTTTCAACTCAATTAGACTGATATTATTGATCCTTTTTGGTGGGTCCTAATGGAAATTAAAGTAAATACTTTAATCTATTAAAGCATTTACTAATAATTGGGGTAAATTTCTATAGAAACTGTAGAAGAAAAAGCATTCACTGAAATTTTTACAGTGTATTTTCTGAGAATTTCAGCACCATGAGGCTCACACACACTTTGTCCGGGCAGTAATCGGCCCATAGCAGTTTTTCCATAAAAGGTCAATGAATGTATAAATACTACATCTGCCCTCTCTCAATCCCAAGTGTATTTTCAGTTGAACACACACATATAAAGGGCCTTAATAGTTTTAGCTATTAGATTTTTTTTTTTTTTTTTTTTAAATTTTAGGATCAGATCTGACTCCCTGTAATTGGCTTCATTCAAGCCCCTGGGATCAAAATAGAAAATCCAATCTTTCTTGCTCATTCAAATGTAAGAGAACAATTACTGGGGCCTCTTGGACAGTTTTTGTTCCTTTTACCATGTGGTAATGATATTTTTGATAGTTTAAAGTCTCAAACCGTCACAAAAAGGAGTATCCTACTCATATTAGAATAAGATAATTTTTCTCCTTCCTGAAAATAGCCAGAGGCACGCATATATGGAAGTCAGCTAAACTAAATCTCACGGAAGCTAATTTTTCCTTATTTGCCATGGAAAGCACAAGCATCATCACTACCTTTTAAGGAACTTTGAGGCTGTGGGAGATTATATCTTACTAGCGGGAGTTATATGTCCTTACATAGGGTCATGTAATATTTTAACTGGAGATTAGGCAGCTCTGGCTTATTTAAAAGGTCAGGTGCCTCTGCTTAGCACTTGTGTTATTGTGGAGTGATTGATTTTGAGGTTCTCAGCTTTAAGAGATTTGTTTTGCTTTGTAGAATGTTCTCAGACTTTGGAAAAGGTTTGTAAATATGTTCTGAACACTTGAAAGGACCCTGGGATAAACTGCCACTGAATTTGTTTAGGTCACTTTGAAAGTTCAGTTAGTAAAAGAAGGGCTGAGGGCCAATTTAGTTAAAGTAACTCATTAAGTTAAGAAATCATGTTGTTACATAATCTCTAATTGTTCAGCAGTGGTCATTAGGTTAAAAATAGGGAAATGTGCTTTTTTCTACCAGTATATGAGTAGAATAATGCTTTTATGAAAGTGATCAGTCTGACAGAACATGTGCCAGAAGCATCATGGAAATGCCAGAAATGTCATGGACATGTGCTGAATTTCTTTTTTTTTTCTCTCTTTCTAGTTTATACAAAGGCAGAAATTTGTTTCCATGTTCAGTATATTGGGGCCGTCGGACCCAGTGACCAGATTAAGTAATTTGTTTAGGATTCACCTAACATGCCTTAGTGGAACTTGGTAGAAACTTCACAATGCTTGGCACTGTCCCATAGGAAGAGCTAGTTGTCACAAATGCATAGAAAGACTTCCTTTGGGTGCTCACTTAAGGGAAGGAAGCTCCTTCCTCTTTTCTAATCATGGCATATGTGTACTTTATACAGCTCCCAGCCATGTGGGATCTAGGCAGAAACACTTGGCCTGGTGTAGCTGGCTTTCCTCCTCACTGATGCTCTTAGTGAATGCAGCAGAAAGAGCACACTGTGTGTAATCTGGGGCAAGGGGATACCCCCTTTTCTGGTAGCTATTCAAACTGGATAAAAGCTGATGCCTCTCTCCACGAATAGGCCAGCACGTAGAGTGGTTTATATCTCCTTCACGTCCAGGACCTGCTACCTTTTCTCCCTCATCTCCTGGTCACCATGAAATCTAGCACTTTCCATGAAGAACCTTAACAAACAACATGAAAAGTTTTCCCCAAGTCAATGTGACTCTAGGATCATTGGTGAATGTACTTCCCAGCGTGACTGTGGTCCAGGAACGGCCCTTGTGGCTCTGGGGCAAGCTCCCCATGATTATGTTGGAGGGTGGGACAGACTGACCACAGGTAGTGTTTTGCTGTTGGTTCTGCAAGGAGACTTTGAGAGGCTTTACGTGTATCTGACAATTACCTAAAATGCTGCTCAATGTAATGATGTGCTGGGAAATGGAAAATACTCAGGGGGCCATTTAACAATCACACCCTGATAGTGTTCTTTCAGCAGATTACAGGTTTCTTCCTCTATCCTTATGGTGATATATAGAAGCTAATACAACAGCTTTTCACAGCAAGAGCAAATTCATATTCAGATTACAACAGGTTCTTATCAATTTTAAACAACTACAGAAGTTATCTGAGAAGTGACCTCTTTGAAGTGTCTTAGAGGTTTTCATTAATAAGCCCCAGAGGGATGTACAGGATAACCATCTTACCCACAATACAGTTTTTGAGCTTGTAAATGCATGCAGGTATGTGCCTGAAACTGGGCATGTTTCCATCATTTCTCACGATTCCCCGTCCTAATTACCTTGGAAAAGAAGAGAAGGTTATAAATGTGTCGATTTAACACTTAGCTCTCATTCGAGGCTGTCCATTTTGATTAGAGTTTACTTAATTATTCAAGACTATCTCCAAGTCTGAAAATCAGTAACTCTTATGGATTCCAAGCTGAAGTTTTAACTTACTTGAAAATAAATGTCTTCCAAATTTCATCTCAGGTTTTTTTAAAAGAAGAGATTGATGTTAGAAAACTATAAAAATTTTACATTTAAATAGATATACAGTTCTATTTTATTGTAGATAAATTAATGATACATTTGAATAGAGTTTTGCCTAAGAAAATGTCATTACTATTGGATAAATAATCTATTATTTTTAATCACTGATATGAAATTAAATGTGTTGGTCAGATGCCTGTCTAGAATCTCTAACTCAATTTTCCTCTTACTTAGTTTAAATCTGTTTTTAAAACAATAAGCCATGCCAAGTAGTTTTACTTACCTTAAATATCATTTAAAAATGTTTTCCCATTTTCTGAAACTTGATCAAATACATTACAAAAGGACTTTTAATTCCCTCTTCTTCTTGAAATTTAAATAAAACCTGTAAAGATTTCCTTCTTTATTTGCTGCTTTAATTTCGTACTGACATCCCACAGACCACAGTATTTACGAAATCAGGTCCTCAGAACAATCCATTGTTTACCAAGGCATGTAAACATGGTTTCCAGTTAATAGGTACTATTTACTGACAAGAACCACCGTTTATACAGCACGACACAGTTATAGGGGATACTTTATATTACATGAAGAAAAGTTTCTCACTATATTATTAGGTTTTCTAACTTTTTTTTTTTTCTGGATAGTTTGTGGAGAGAATTAGTGAGCTAGAGAAAGACTACAATTTTAATAGCATAAATTGGGTGTAAATAGCCCAGAGTATCTTTATATTGCCAAACACCCATAGGAGATTGCATTATTAAACTAAGAATTTGTCAGCTTCTAAATTCTAATTGGCAAAATTTCTAAACACACAGGACATATTAAATGTGTTGATCTAAAGCTACATGGTGGAATGCCCAATCTGTTCATTTTTTATTGTCTTCATGTTAGAATATGATGGTAATGGTTATAGTCAAGAGTTATTAAATACTTACTATGTGTCAGGTACTTTTTAAGGGATCTGGATGCATAATCAATTTATTTACTAGTCCCCAATCTTATATGGCATTATTTTTAATCTCATTTATATGCAGAGATTTGGCTGCATAGCAATTTGCACAGAAATGGAAAAAAATCTTTGTGTTCTCCTTGAGTGCTCAGTATTTGTCTCCTTTACCTTTTATTTTCCTTGGCTGTACATGAGAACACTTCCTAAAGTTTTGTTCAAAGTGCTGTTTGATTGCTCTTTTTATTCCTTCTTCTGTGAGCTCACTCACCCCCAAAGTCTGCTGCCCAGGCCATCACAACCTGTGGGGCTGTTTGCTCTCTCCCCTCCCCTTCCCGCCTCCCATACCCAGCTCAACAGCAGTGCTGGTGCTTCTGATGACACGATAGAATTTTTTATGTGGATACAGCCATGCTCAGCTGAACTTGATTGTCACCATGTGATAAGGTCACTCTAGTATTATCATAGTCTGGGAGGGCCAGACTATGATAATAAGTATCTAAGTATTTATACAAATCTAAGTATTTATACAAAATCTCTGACATTGGAATAATGGCTCAAGTTGGGGGTTGGGGAGACTGTGACTGTGAAAACCAAAAAAAAAAGTTTTTGGGCATATCTAGGCTGCAAGTTTGAGGTCTCTGTTCAGTCTCCAATCAGTACTTGGCTCAGTGCTTATGCTTGTAGGTGTTAATAAACAACTGCTGTTCTTATAATTAGAAAACCTTCAATCCCACAAATTATAAACCTCAAAAATGTGAAAGAAAAGCCATATGACATTACAAAAGCTATTGACTCCAGTAATTAAGAAATTAATTTAAGAACAATGAAAGTCCCCATTATAGGTCTTTTTGTTTTCTTATCCTTCTGTTTCTCCAGTCATAATTCTTGTCATTTTAGTTCATTTAGGTGCATTTCTTAGGGATGCTAAAAGTTTAGTTAAGAATGCAGTGGCAAAACAATGATGATTCCATGTGGTTCACTCAGAGGAAAGTTTGAAACAAAACTTAGCAAATGCTCCCAGGCATATCGGCTTGCCCCTGTGGTCTTCAGCATCCCTTTTGCCAAATGAGGGTCTCACCTACTCCTAGTGTTCTTGAATCTTTCCTTTGAATCACATCCATAAGGCTTCAAAACAGCAATACGAATTATATGCAGTAGGAGATTATGGTTAATTTTTATCAAGACTCTTATTCAGAGCCTGCTGTCTCTGAGCCCATACGAGTTCCTTCGGGCCCCCGAATCTATAACTGGACAGGCTAACAGCACTTTTTGATATTTACTTTCTGTCTTGCTCAGTTCAAGCAGCTACAACAGGATACCATAGACTGAGTGGCTTAAACACCAAGCCTTTATTTCTTGTAGTTCTAGAGGCTGGAAATCCTTAGATCATAATCAAGGAGCCGGCGTAGTTAGGTTCTTGGTGAGGGCCCTCTTCCTGGTTGACAGAACTGTAACCTCTCATGGAAGACAGCGTATGAACTCTGGTCCCTTCAATCCCTCAGAAGGGCACCAATCCCATCATGGCAGCTCCACCTCATTCAAACACAATTACCTCCAAAATTCCCCATTTCCAAATACCATCACACTGGATATTAGGGCTTTGACATAAGAATTTGAAGATGACGCAAACATTCAGTTCATAGCACCTTCCATTGAAAGTAGTTGAGACATTAAACTTAATTGCTGTGTGAATTTGGGCAAGTTACTCAACTACTCTTTGCCTTAGTTTCCTCATCTTCAGCATGGGGATAATAATATCATCCACCTTACAGGGTTTTTGTGTGTGTGTGTGAGCACTGAGGGAGTTAATACACATAAGAAGCCCATAGACTAACCTGGCTGACACAGGTTAGTATTTAATAAATGTTGGCTATTACCCACAGACTACAGTAAGAGAATACATCCACCCAGCTAGACACCACATATCAGAAATGTCATCTCCCTTGCTCTTTTTTTGTGTGGCCAGGGCAGCCAAATAGCTTAGATCATGACAAAATATTGCTTTTGGTGGAAAACTCTAAACCAATGTTTGTAATCTGGGTGGGACTGAGAAAGTATTCTGTGTTTTAACTGTCCTATTTAAGTTCACACTCACATTTATAAGCCATTAGCTCTTTCTCATAGGCTCTCGTCCAAGCAGCTAAGTAGAACAAGCAGTCAAGTCTTCATAAAGGGTTGCCCACTCAGAGAGCTCAAATTCCAGGGTGATCATGAGAGGTCGTGGGTGTGAGTCTTCCAGGTGCATCATGGAAAGGTATGCAAGCTACAGCCTCAAGGTGTCAGCACAGCTTGTGCTCAGGTGTTCTTTGCACATCTAGGGAGGGGAGGATGAAGGTGTGAGAGAAAGAGCTCGATGTTGAGGTGAGAACAGATGCTAAACATTCCTTATCAGAAGACTTTCCTTCAGCAAAAGACCTGACAAGGCTGCTGTTCATAAATTATTTAGACTATCTCGTTATTACTTAGAAAATAAAAGCAGTACCACTGGTTTTCAACAACTTTGATTTCTTTAGCAGTTGAATTTTTGTCACTCACCACAGCAATTCTTTAATAAATGTGCCTGTTATTGTTTGAGTTGAAAAGCAAAATGGACACAACTCAAAGAAATTTCCTAAAAAGGTCCTTTGAAGGATAATGTATATTGCATAAGTGTTTTCCAAAACCTTAAACTTTTCAAGAAATATGCTAAATGATTCAATTTCTAATGAGGGTCAGTAAGTTCACAGATTCCCTGAAATATGCCCGTTATTCTTATCTCTGGAATACAAAGCAATAAGATTGAGGAGTTTTAGGTTTTCTTTCTTTATTTCACTTTCCAAATAGATAAAATTTAGGGAAATATAATCTAGAATTAAAATCCCATGTCTAATGCAGTTTGAAATGACTGGTTAAATTGTCTTAGGTTTGGGGAGAGGTTGAGGTCACATTGTTCTCCAACATACAGTCTAAGTTTATGAGGCTTAAGGTGGGGGGATGAATGCATTGCTATAAAAATGAAAGCTTTCTGGCTAAGGAAGTGTCCCAGATTAAAGGAGACAAGAGATTGGAAAACTAAGGCAACATCAAATACTAGACTGGATCCCGTCCTGGGAAAAAAAAAAAAATGCTATAAAGGACATTGGGTCAATTGAGAAAACTGGAATAAAACAGTAGATTAGATGAAAGGGTTGCATCAATGATATATAACTACAGTACAGTTCATAAATATACTGTAAGTATGTGAGAATAGACCCTTATTCTTTGGAAATATATGCTAAAGTATTTAGGGGTAAAGAGCCACGTGTATGTAATTTACTTTCGAATGATATAGAAAAAATATTGCACCCATTTTTCTGCAAATGGAAGAAATATTGTATCCATCTTTCAAATGGAAGCAATATTTTTTCTATATAGTAAGTCATATCTTTATATATGTAAATTTATGTAAATACATACATATAAACACAAACACACATTTGTGTATGTGTATATGGATACATACATATATACAGAGAGAGGGCAATGATAGAGCAAAGAATGCGATATGTTATCAGCAGGTGGATGTACAGGTATTCTGTGTACTATTCTTATTCTTGAAACTTTTCCTCAAGTGTTAAATTATTTCTAAATAAAAAGTAAAAACAAAATTTTAAATTCAACAACCCCATAAGTTAAGGATTTCTAATTTTTAGCACCTAATATTTGGATGGCCTTGAGGGTGGTGCAAAGCATCCTATTATTTGCACTTCATTGTAAGCAAATTGTTTAAGAAAATACTACAGCTGGAAGGCAAACTTTAATTAACTGTAAAGGCAGGCCCTTTGAATAAGCAAAAGCACACGGTGGTGTTTACAAGTTCGCTTACGACATCCTGTGCTGGAGAAGCTGTCAGTCTTCAACAAAAGCCAGTGGGGTCTCTAGCAGAGGGGCTGCCTGTGCAGGGACTACGGGTCTTCACAGATGTCACTGGCAAGCCTAAGGCAGAGGCTGGGTAGACATGTAAGGGAAGAGGAAGGAGAAAGGGAAGGAACAGGGGAGGAATGCTAAGAGAGAAAAGAAGAGAGAATTGTAACAACAGCAACTATTCACTGAGCGCTGACTGTGTGCTGACTTTGCTTTTTAGCTTATTTACTCTCGTTTAATCCCCTCACCTTTCTCCCAATAAGCTTGCAAGGTCAGTGTTATTATTTCCATTCTACAGATAAAAGCACCTGAGTCTCAGAGAAGCTTCTGAACTGGTTAGACAGTAGTAGAGTTAATATTTAAACTAAAGTCAGTCTGACCTCAGAACTATTAACCACTACATTATATAATCCCTCTAGTGTCTCTTGTGGGGCAGGGTGAGCAGACTGCTAGACCATTCCCTCCAAAGCCTGTTGGCAACTCCAGGGCTGCACCATAGGTGTTAAGATATTAAGAACATCCACCTCGACTTTGGCTGTTCCAGCGTGAAGGTCACTTGAAGTCAATAAAGAACTTCATGGCATGTCCCAGGGAGCAGCTTTGTAGATTGCCAAGAGAAGCAATTCCATTTCTCATACGGCCCTATGTGCTTCCAACTCCCTATTCTTCCTTGCTATATAGACATGCACT
>NW_007730244.1:168134-174967 GCF_000696425.1 Galeopterus variegatus | reverse complement strand
CTGGGGCCTTGGTGTTATCAGCACCGCACTCTACCGAGTGAGCCACGGGCCGGCCCAGAAGAGAGAATTGTAACAACAGCGACTATTCAATGAGCGCTGACTGTGTGCTGACTTTGCTTTTTAGCTTATTTACTCTCGTTTAATCCCCTCACCTTTCTCCCAATAAGCTTACAAGGTTAGTGTTATTATTTCCATTCTACAGATAAAAGCACCTGAGTCTCAGAGAAGCTTCTGAACTGGTTAGACAGTAGTAGAGTTAATATTTGAACTAAAGTCAGTCTGACCTCAGAACTATTAACCACTACATTATATAATCCCTCTAGTGTCTCTTGTGGGGCAGGGTGAGCAGAGTGCTAGACCATTCCCTCCAAGGCCTGTTGGCAACTCCAGGGCTGCACCATAGGTGTTAAGATATTAAGAACATCCACCTCGACTTTGGCTGTTCCAGCGTGAAAGTCACTTGAAGTCAATAAAGAACTTCATGGCATGTCCCAGGGAGCAGCTTTGTAGATTGCCAAGAGAAGCAATTCCATTTCTCATACGGCCCTATGTGCTTCCAACTCCCTATTCTTCCTTGCTATATAGACATGCACTGTGGGCTGTAAAAAGTGATTTGGGGGCCAAATACTACAATACGGATGGAAAACCCTGGCCTCGTGCAGAAGCAGCTGTAAAGTCTTTGCTATTATTCCTTCTCTGATTGTCTGCTAAAGAAGCCACGTGAAAGTGTTCTCTCTGGGATGATAGGCAGTTTGTTTAAGGAGCTGCACACATCACGGAGATATTAACTTGTCCACTAGGTTTCTGATAGGTGAGCAGTAGGTTTTCAGGTAAAGGCAGTGATATTCATTTATAGATGGAGATCTTCAACTTCCAGGTTCTATTTTTCCTACTCCCCAAACATAAAACCAAATTGTGGTTCAACTCTGCTCCAACCTTAGTTAGGACTTGTGAGTCCATTTCTCTTTTTCAAAGACCATAGATGCCCAAATTTAAGTGGACAATTACTTTGCAGAGACTGTTAATCTTGCCTTTTTTCAAATCTAAAAGCAAAGCTCATTATGCCCAAAGTACAAGCTGGAAAAGAGAGATATATTATCCGTACAAAACCAGTTGTTATAGGGGATGTAGCCCATTAAAAATTCTCTTGCTTATAAGAAGTTAGAACTCCCTCAGTATTAGTTTTCTTGCTTCTTTTCCATTTAGTGGACTTTAGATCCTTGTGTATAGATAACATATCTCGTAATCTAAATGAACTCTTTCCCAAAGAACCAAAATGACCGCTATGAAGAATCCCCAGTGTAGGTCCCAAACTCCAATTAGTTTGTCTTTGGTATTTCGTTTGTTTGTCCTTTGGTTTTGGTGCAAAGATTAAACAATACTGTGATTAATTAATTAGATAAGTAATTTTTAAAATGTACTGAACATTTATTCTGGGTTAGATATATGGTGACACAATGATGTAGTCCCTGCCCTCAAGATTCTCATAGTGTAAAGGGAGAGGCAGGCAGGCACAAAGACAAATAAAACATGTTCTCACTCATGGGTGGGAGCTAAAAAAATTGAACTCATAGAAGTGGAGAGTAGAATTGTGGGTATTAGAAGCTGGGAAGAGGACAGGGAGATGTTGGTTAATGGAAACAAAATTATAGATAGATAGGAAAAATAAGTCCTAGTGTTCTGTAGCACTGTAACATGACTCTGGATAATAATTTGTTGTATATTTTCAAATAGCTCAAGGAGAATTTTAAATGTTTCCAACAAAGAAATGATACATTTTTGAGGTGATGGATATGCTAAATTGGCCTGATTTGATCATTACCATTGTCTACACATATTGAAATATCTGTATCCTATAAATACGTACAATGATTACTTTCAATTAAAAATAAAACAATAATAAAACAGAGGGAGAGACAGGGATATACACAAACACCGTGCAGTAGTATAAGTATGGCCCTGCTCTTGATGTCAGCTATTACTCCTTCATTTCAGTGAAAATGTCTACCTCAGTCCAAAATGAAACACCCAAAGACAGACTCTGCCTCTGAGAGTGTGCTTCCATGGGAAAGGAAATGGAGAGGGTATTTGGGGGTCAGAGAAGAGAACGACTTGGTGTGTGAGATGCTCTTCCAGGCTCATGGTAAGGCATGGACGAAGGAAGGTGTGATTGGAAAAGGTGGAGGCACTTCTCCTTGTCTGGAGCAGCAAAGCTGCTGGACAGTGGCTGCAGTCAGCACTGGTGTGCAGGTGGAGCACTGACACGTTTATTTTAAGCCAATTAAATAGGATAAGGAGGACAAGGAATACCTCTGAGAACTTTGAGACAGATTTTGTTTTTCTGTTCCTTGAGTGCAGAGTAAAATGGGTGATAAAAGGAGAAGCATAGTTCTTGGGGTGTCATTTTCATTTTCAGAGCTAGAATAACTAAAATACAGAAAAGAGGGAAATACGGCCAATTTTTGCCTCCAAAAATGCCTAGCCAGTTCATCAAAGCCAAGAGTGATTATCTACATATTTATTTCATGTGGAGAATTATTATTTGGATCACTTGCTAGACACATAGGCCTCTAGTTGATACATACACAGAAATGTATGGATAATCAGCCAAAAAAAGGTTGTATTTGGCTTCCTAAGGGGTAGTTGTGTGTGGACATCAGTAGAGGAAATTATAAGTTGTATTTTTGGTTATTTCAAATTTAAGTGATAGAATCATGAAGTGAATTCTGAGGCTATTTAGGACAACGTTTTCTGAGAAATCTACCAGATGTTATGTGGTTATATGTGAGCACACCTGAAAAGGATTTTAAACACTAGTTAAAGTCTGAATCCAAAACTATTCTTTAACATGTTTAATTTTTCTTAAAAGGACTCTTAAGACTGAAGAAGAATAATGTTTCGGAGGTGAGATTATCAAGGTCTAATCAGAGAAGCCAGATCTACATGAAGCCCCCAATCAACCTCTTCCTGGTGGCGTCTTGGAATTGTCTTAAATGAAAAGGAAAATTATCCATAACTGCAAGTGAAAGTAGTCATTAAGACAGGCACAATCGCCACCAAAATAGACCACTTTTCAATGTAAATGTGTTTCATTATTGAGCACTATAACAAAACAGAACTGAGCAACAGTGAGATCACTTAAGTTTATCAGATAGTTCACTTCCTGAGAAACTCCTTCCCTTCTTATGCATCCTCTCGCTCTCCATCCTCTCCATCACCTGATGTTGGAGATGTTATAGACTGCAAGCTGAGAAAATTCATCACACCAGATTAGATCACATATGGGGAGTAAGGTGTGAGGTCAAAGCATGCAGGTTTATAGTCACCCTGAACACACTTGTGCTATCAGCAAGAGTCACTAGGATACGTTTGAGTTTATGAAGGGCCCTTAACAAGATCTAACTGGTCTTCTGGTCAGTGCCAGAGGACCCTGGTCAAAGTGTGTCTTCAGCACTCCTCTGACGCTTTCCCAGCTAGTAACCACGATCTTTTGCTACCGGGGGTCTCAACAATAGAAAATGGTCCCATGCCTTTTTTGTAACATCTTATTTTACAATCATTTTATTTACAAAAGATTTGCAAAGATAGTCAAAGAGTCTCTTTATGTCCCTCACCCAGCTTTCCCTCATCTTAGCCATTCTGTGTATTGCTATCTCATTATGGTTTGAATTTACATTTCTCTAGTGACTACTGCTATTGAACATACTTTCATCTGCTTATTTTCTATCCATGTTCCTGTTTTGGTGATGCTTCTGTTCAGAAATATGTCCCATTTTTAAAAATTGGGTTGTTTGGTTTTTTTTACTCTTGAGTTTTAAGATTTCTCTATATATTCTGGATATAAGTCAATTATCAGATATATTATTTGTAGATATTTTCTGCCAGTGTGTGGTGCTTTTTATTTCTTTTTGTGTATCCAAGTTTCAGTCTTTCATATTCCTTCTGTCCAAAGAAATTCCTATAACATTTTTCATAAAGTATATCTGCAGCCAGTAAATTTTATCTGTTTTTATTTGTTTGAGAAAGTCTTTATTTCTCTCTCTGTTTTGAAAATTATTTTCACAGGTTACAGAATTCTGGGTTGATGCTTCTCCCCAACCCACCCCTCAGCTCTCAAAAGATGTCATTCCATTGTTTTCTGATATACATGATTTCTGATGAGAAATCTGCTACAATACTTATCTTTCTTCCTCTGTATGTAATGTTTCTTTCTTTTTATTTTTTTTCCCGGTTGCTTTCAAAATTTGTCTTTGTTTTCAGCAGTTTGAATATAGCACTTGAAGATATCTATGTGTGTTTTAGTATTTATCTTGCTTGGTTTTCTCTGACTATCTTGGATCTGTGTTTGGTATCTGCCATTAATTTTGGAAATTCTTGGCCATTGTTCTTCAAATCTTTTTTATTCCCTGTTCTGTCTCTCTTCTTTTTGTGGGGTTCCAACTGTATGTATGTTATAAATGTTTTTGTCCTACAGCTCTTGAATATTTCAGTTTTCTTTTTCTCACTCTTTTTTTCCCTTTGTGTTTCAGTCTTGGTAGTTTCTATTGATTTATCTTCAAGTTAACCATTGTTTTTCATTGGTAGAATTCAGTCTACTGATAAGCCTGCCAGAATCATTCCTTGGCTATGTTACTGTGTTTTTCATTATTAGCATTTTCACTGGTTTCTTTCTTATATGTTTGATGAAATTACTCATTTAATCTTGCATTTGCCAACTTTTTCCTTTAGAACATTTAACATGTCAATCACTGTTATTTTAAATTTCCTTGTCAGATAGTTCCTATAACTGTGTCATAACTAAGTCTGGTAATTGCTTGGTTTTGTGTTCTTTCTTTTCTTTTTGTATACCTCATAATATTTTTTGAAAGCTGGATATCTTGTATAGGATAGAGGATACTGAGGTAAATAGTTTTTATACCTGGAAATGGGCACACCTTTCTTTCTGTTGAGTCTTTAGTGCAGTGACTTGAGTTAATCTAGTTAGGAGTTGGGGTGGATCTGAGATTTGTTCTTGCTATGGTTACTCTCAATGCTCCAGAGGCTTCACATTTATTAGCAATGACCTGTGTTTAGGGTGGGGGTTCATTTCCCAGAGCAACATCTATTTGGTCCTGCACTTTAAGTTTTTCTTTCTACTTTGCTTTGCAGAGGGTCTTTTTGCATGTTCTTGCACCTCTGATGTGCCTCTTCCTGCATTATTCTTGACACTTGTTACTTGAACTTATTTTCTTTGTGATGGAGGACTGTGGAGCGAAGCATTTTTTGTTGTGATGATTAAATCTCAGTCTTAGGCAGAGTCTTAGGAGTGTGGCCTTTTTAATTTTTCTGTCCCTTCCCTATCTATAATTTTGAGCCCAGTGTTATTTCTGCCCTTAACACAGGATTAGGCTTTTAAAAATATTTTCTTGCCTAGCTACAAAGAGTTTTACCTGTACCCTAAAGACAAGAGTGATTGTTGCCTCTCCCAACCCACTTCCCTGCCCTTCCCTCACCTATACTAATAAAGACTTCTGTTCAGTAGGGGAGATGGGCAAAACAGCTCTGGTGAGGTTTTCTATTTCTGTTATCCTTACCCCCAGGTTTGTACCATAATGGAGACTTCTTCTGTTTCTGTGATCAGCTGCTGGTATTTGAAGAGAAAGAGAGGCAAGAATATATGGACTCTCCCACTTTCTGTGGCTCCCAGAGGTTTTGTACCATTTTTCCAGCCATGCCCTGGCCTTTACCAATTAATTATTCTGGCTGAAATTTTACTGATGTTCAGTTCCTTTTAACTTAGGTAAGTGAGTGCTTATGTCTCCTGTCTCTCAGTGTGCATCTGTGTCTCCTCAAATTTTGAACCAGTTATTGGTTGCTGTGGTTTAAATGTCCCCCCAAGCTCAAGTTAGAACTTAACCCCCAATATGGTGGTGGAAGGTGAGGCCTTTAAGAGGTGATTAAATTGCGAGGACTGTGCCCTTGTGAATAGCTTGATCCATTCATGGAGTAATGGATTCATTGTTTAATGTGTTGTCATGGGCATGGTTCAGATGGCTTTATAAGGAGAGTGAGTGAGAAAGTAAGCACTCTTTGTTTTTTGTTTTTGTTTATGGGTGTCTGGCTGGTACAGGGATCCAATCCTGGACCTTGGTGTTATTAGCACCATGCTCCAAAAAGCTAAGCTAACTGGCCAGCCCCAGAAGGTTAGCACTCTTGCTTATGCCATTCTCACCTGTGATTGCCTGTGTTACCATGGACACTGTACAGGGCCCACCCCAAGAAGAAAGCCCTTACCAGATGTGCCTCCTGGACCACGGGCTTCCCAGCCTCTAAATCCATAAGAAATAATTATTTTTTTCTTTATACATTGTCCAGTTTCAGGTATTCTGTTACAAGCAACAGAAAACAAACTAATATACTGGTTTTGCAACTGCATTTCTCTGCTGGGTTTAGAAAATGTCATGAATTTGGATCTAGTTTAGCTCATTTTTTATTGTAAGGCTGGAAGAGATATTCCTTCCAGGTAAGGTTGCCAGATAAAATACAGGACACCCAATTAAATTTGAATTTTAGATTAAATAATTTCTCAGTATTAGTATATCCCATACAACATTTAATTTAACTGGGTGTTCTATATTTTTATTTGCTAAATTTGGCAACCCTACTTTGAGCTCTCTGTATCCTAGTATGGAAGTGGAAGTCCCATTTTTATTTTTTTTTTCTGTTTTTGGGTGAAGTCCCATCACAAAAAGTTCTGTGATTGAAGAACATTTTAAAACAAAAGGCATTTTTAAAAAGGAGTTGAAAGAAAATGTAAAACCGCACACAAAGGAATCAAGTACTGGTGACATTTG
>NW_007730244.1:156789-167599 GCF_000696425.1 Galeopterus variegatus | reverse complement strand
TTTTTTTACCTCTCTGCTTCCCTTCTAATCATATTATATAATCTGAACTAAAAATGTAGGTTTAGTGATCAGTTTCTTTTCTTTATGTATTCATTAATGGTGTAATTTTTTTTTAACTTTAGGATCATGGAATTCTATGAGAAGTTTTTGGTAGTGATGGATGCTCTTCTGAGAAAAATTTGTGTAACATTTTTCACTTATGATTTCAGAGGGTCACATACCTTGTAAACACCTTATACAAAACCTTAGATGAGGTAGAGAGGAAGGAATTATTGAATGTTCTCTCAGCCTACTAAATCATGTCAGACATACAGGGTGGTGTCATGTATTATAAAATAAGTGACAGCATATTGATTACTGTAAGACTGAGACTTATCTATTTTGGTTAAGAAGACACTTACTTTAGAAATAGTTGAATTCAGCCATTATCTGCATGAGCCAGTGATTGACTTGCATTTTTATTTATTTCTGTCTTTGACAGAGCTATCCGTTACACAGAGTAGCATTTTTCTTGCACTTCCAAAGTACAACAGACACACTGTGAAGCTGAACTTGGATAATCCATCAATGCAGACAGCCCATTATTTTTATTTTTGCTTCCTGTTCTGGGAGTTTTTGAAAGTTATGTCCCCATTTCCATACGTGCCATGTATATTAAAATATACCAAAATATAGCAGTTGAGTCATTGGGATGAAAGGATATCATAGAAACATTCCATAGTTCTTTAAGTTTCTTGTTCTAGACAGTGATTGAAAAGATACAGCTGGCAGGCTGATCCTGCTTTTATAAATAAAGTTTTATTGGAACACAGCTGCACTCATTTGTTTACATATTGTCTATGGCTATTTTCATGTTTCAAGGGCAGAGCTGAGCCATTGAGACAGATACTGTATGATTCACAAGTCATATTTAGTATCTGGCCCTTTAAGAAAGAGTTTGCTGACTTTGTTTCAGACAAAGGACAAAGAGAGATAAGAAATGAACAAATTTATACATGACTGCAGGCTGTTGTGTGACTCATTTAGTTTCCACAGCAAAGTTGTTGCCATGTGAAAATTGCTTATTTATACTTAAATTCTTTAGAAGGCCTCAAGTTGCCCTGAGAGGCTAAGGCAATTTGAATAGCCTCTTTAGGCTAGTTTGGAAAATCTCCTCAATTCTCCCTTCTGCTTTCATCCCTCATTAGTCGTGGGATAAAAACCAAGTAGAGCTGAGAGCCAATCAACTTGGTTTGGGGAATAAAAACAAAGCGGAGCTGAGAGAGAATTAGAAGTTTTATCTCAGCATGAGATCAGGAAGGGAAAGAGAGAGAGAGCTATGTAATCCAAGAATAAATACATAGTATTTGGGGATCTCTTTTATCGTTGCTGAAAATTGCCAATGATTTTAAATGAAAACTAATTCTCTTTCTAAATTAGGAAATACTGAGAGAACATTACATTTTTCTTCTTAAAAATAGCTCTGTGGAATTTCTTAGAAGGTTGGTTGTAAAATGCTCTGTCTTCCTTTCTCACACATACGCAGACACAGACACACACAGACATTTTTCTTCTTAAAAATAGCTCTGTGGAATTTCTTAGAAGGTTGGTTGTAAAATGCTCTCTCTGTCTTCCTTTCTCACACATACGCAGACACAGACACACACAGAGACACACACACCTTTTGTAAAAATCATTACCTGAATTCTGGGGCAAAGAGCATGAGGTTGGCAACTAGGATTTGGCCTTTGTTCTGCAGAGAGCTGTCAGGCATTATACAAGTTTTACAGGAACAAGTATTGTTTGGGAAATTTGGAGTCTAGATGCGGTTGTCCAGATATCTGATTCTAGCAATAATCAGAAGTGTTCTTTTACTTATATTTTTGTAAAAATAACAAAAGGATTAACTAAGAACCAAACCCACACCGTGGAACTAACTTAAATATATTAGCTATGGGTTCTCAATTGGCATATATGATAGGCTGAAGCACCGCGAACATTTCAAGATGGGCCATTCCATTTTGATCCAAGTGTACAGTGGATCTGAGTTGTGATTGTATGTCCATGCTGTCAGGGCAATGTCTGTCAGAGAAAATGTTAGGCTGGACACGTTTTGTGCTTGTGAGCTGGAAAATGCTATGAGTAAGAGATAAGAGGTATTGTGTAAAATTGAGCCAAAGAAAGAGTATGTGTTTACTGGAATAGGCTAGAAATTTCCTTCTTTAATATATAATATTCATAGAACCATCAACACCTTAACAACTTCTTGACATGGTCACACCATGATAAAAGGAGACAAAATACATACGCTTGGAGTTCTTCCCCACAACCAAAAATAGAGCCTGAGACTAGGGCTTGAGTAGTAGTTTATTTTGCAAAATAACTTCTCTGAGAAAAGGTTAACTGGTAAAGGGAAAGGCAATGAAGAATACAAAATTGAGTTGGTCACTGCTGTGAGTAACTGGTGCTTGATTGCACTGGGGCCTCCTGAGGCTCTGTGTAGACTATATGATTGGAATTATTTACCTGTGTGACAGATTCTACTGGCTCCTATTCTTTGCTGGTCAGGAGTTGCCCCACAGGGTAGTAACTCTTGCACTTCCAGGTTTGCACATGTGTAATGCTGAGCAAGTTCTCACAGGAGTCCCATACCTGTAGTGTCAGAAAGTTCTGGGCACAAAGTGAGAAACAAACAATTTGTATAGTTAAGGTAAGATGCTGTCAGCTTTTACCTGTGAGAAGCTGTGATTGCCACAGCAACAGCTGGAATAAAAGGTGTACTGTGAGGATATTAGGTAAGAACTAGGAGTGTGCATTAGAGTTATCTACTGCTGTGTAACTAATTAGCCCAAAACTTAATGGTTTGAGACAACAGCATTTATTATGTCCATTTCTGTAGGCCAGGAATCCAGGTGTGGCTTAGCTGAGTCCTCTGCTTCTCTCACAGGTTACAATCAAGATCTCAGTCATAGGTAAAATCATCTCAAGACTTACGTGGGAAATATCTGCTTCCAAGCTCACTCACATGGTTGTTGTGAGTCGGATTCAGTGCCTTGTGGGCTGTTGCTAGTCCAGTACATTATACACTAGGGTGGAGCACTGGAAGGCACATACTTATAACAATACAGAGTCTCCTACTCCAGCTCTACTCTCTTAATCTCCTAATTTTTTCAGTCTAGCTGTTGCTAAAAATAGTCTCAAGACATTTATGTTGTAAGTCATGATGAGGGAAAATGAGACACTTTCTCTAAAAATGATACTATAGAATTAATGTAAGTATTGCCTCCTGTGTCAGGAATATAATGAAATTTTTCTTCATACTTATTTACTTATACTTAAGGTTCACCATAGGTCTAGCCAGAAGTTTTTCTTTGTGATTCACCCAGTTACCCCTCACTTCCTTAGACAATATCCATGGAGAAACAGTATCTTAGTCAAGATCGTTTCCAGGTGGGCTTCTAGCAACAGACTAAGCTTGTATTTGGCTCTTCAAAAAGAATATCAGTTATCAGGGACAAAGAATACAGAGAGTTCAAAAACCATCATAAGACCAGATATCTGAGCAATCTGCGTTAACTCGAGTCCCAGGCTTCTACGCTGTGGACAGTCTTTCACCTTTCCAAAGCAAAGGTGAGTATGTCACACCCAGGGACAAAGAATACAGAGAGTTCAAAAACCATCATAAGACCAGATATCTGAGCAATCTGCATTCACTCGAGTCCCAGGCTTCTACGCTGTGGACAGTCTTTCACCTTTCCAAAGCAAAGGTGAGTATGTCACACCTCTTCTTCACAATTGTTTTAGATGGAATTTTCTAAGCCATTAAATTGAATGTGTTAGATCTATATGTGGTTACATGGAAAGATCTCCATGATACAGTGCTAAATAAAGCATATTGCAAAACAATATATAGAAGATGGTCACATTTCAAGTTAAAACAAGCATTCAAAAACCCTGGATGAATACCCTAAAGTGCAAACAATAAGGTTATGGTAACATAGATTTTCACCTTTTCTCTCAAATATTCTGAAACTTTTGAGATTTTTTTCTAAAGTCCTGAATTACTCATGTAATCAGAACAAAGACAGAATTGACAAAAATAACTGTTGCCTAGCTAGTGTTTAACAAAAATTTTCAACCTTCTCAGCCAGGCATAAAACACACTTCACGATCTGGCCACGACCTATCCCTGCTCATATCTTTTCAGAATTCCCTCTCTGCACACATTCTAGACACCAGAACTATTATCTGAAGGTGTCACTCCTTTTTTCTAAAATGCCTTTTCCCTCCCGTTTACTAAACTCCTATTTATCCTTTAAAGTCCATTCTAAAAGGCACTACCTCTAAGAAGCACTTCGGACTCCTCAAGCTTCATCCTCAGACCTCCTTGGAAGTGTGTCTTCTGTAGCGCTTATCCCATGGTGTTTTAACTCTTCCATCTCTCTCCTACTAGATGGTGAACACGGGAGTCCTGTATTTATTCTGAATATTTCCTCTGCGATAGGAGAGCACAGACATTCAGATGTTTGTATGCTTGTTTATATGATTACATGTTTTTCTGTGATACTATGTTTAGAGCCACTTAGCTCTAGTGATACAAACAAGATTGGGTCATACAATCTTCAATTTAAAATTGTAAATATTTTTCTATCTTTTCAAATTGTCTTTGTTCTTAGAAATATTATCTAGAATTTGAAATATATTTCTGGAAGTAAATTTACATGACAGAAAAGGAGAGAAAAACTCTGTAGCGCTTATCCCATGGTGTTTTAACTCTTCCATCTCTCTCCTACTAGATGGTGAACAAGGGAGTCCTGTATTTATTCTGAATATTTCCTCTGCAATTGGAGAGCACAGACATTCAGATGTTTGTATGCTTGTTTATATGATTACATGTTTTTCTGTGATACTATGTTTAGAGCCACTTAGCTCTAGTGATACAAACAAGATTGGGTCATACAATCTTCAATTTAAAATTGTAAATATTTTTCTATCTTTTCAAATTGTCTTTGTTCTTAGAAATATTATGTAGAATTTGAAATATATTTCTGGAAGTAAATTTACATGACAGAAAAGGAGAGAAAAATGATAAAACATAAAACCAAATAGGTCTAGTGTGTGATCCAAGGGTGATTTTAAAGTCTTGCCATGTTTCAAAAATTTCTTTTCATTTAACAATTCTGAATATGTATATGTAAATATATATAGCCTAAATTATAGCTAATTTCCTTGTAAGAAACTGAAGGCATGAAAAAGGGAGCTGGATTCTGTTTCACTAAACCAAGCTGACAGCTTTAGTTCCATCCCATGTATATGTAAATATATATAGCCTAAATTATAGCTAATTTCCTTGTAAGAAACTGAAGGCATAAAAAAGGGAGCTGGATTCTGTTTCACTAAACCAAACTGACAGCTTTAGTTCCATCCCCCAAGCTGACAGCTTTAGTTCCATCCCAAAACCTTAAGGCTACAAAGATAGAAAACAGCCCAATTTGCCGCTCAGACCAGGAGAGAGTTTGCCAAGCTCCACGTTAACAGCAAGCTCCACTGGGTTTATAAACCACCTAAACTTGGAACACACTGGACTCAGTTTTATTCTTAGTCTGTTCACACTTCAATGTCATGTTTTAGAATAATCCAAAATATCATGCTTAAGAAAAGCAATATGATTTATGTAGTGGTTCACTGGAAAATAACATCTCCCGAGCGACACAACAGTGTTCATGTTTTAACTGCACTTCTCCTCAAGGTATAACAAATGCTTCAAAGATGGCAAATAGAAACCCGGAATTAGTGTCCACCCTAAATGTTAGGTAGACATTGTGTTAGTCTAAATTGATTTTTACTTAAACCTTAAAATCAGATATGCTAACTTTTAGGACTTCTCAAAATGTAAGGACAGAAGGCAGTAAGCCTTGTTTCACATTTTAAGATTTAACAGAACTTCTAGTGTAAAGAAAAGTGTCTAATTTGGCCAGTGGCTGCCAGTGCTAGACAGTGGTTAACAAGACCCCAATGTGGAGAAGTAGCAATCAAGACAAAACAAGAATTACAGGGAAATGAAGCAATTCCTCATTAACAGCTAAATGCCAGTAAAAATGAAAACTCAAAATGAAAATAAGTCAAAATGAAATGATATGCCTAAAAAATTCACTGGGAGAAAATGGACTATCTTCTAAAACATATCATTTTTTTATTCAGCTCTCCATTGAGAATGAAAAATAGTCCAATTATACTAAAAATTGTCTTGGAAAATCTGAATACCTGTGCTGGTTATTTTCTGCATACCAGCCACCTTCCTAAGTCAGATCCAGTCTCTGTGTTCTCTGCTATACTTAGGGCTGCAAGACACTGACCCCTCAGCATACTTTCACCTGGGCTCTTTGATCAATGGCCTTGGCCAATGACAGGCACCAACAAGAGACAGGAGGGTGGCATGAGAGAGAGCACGGGTGTTTCTTCCCTGCATGCTGCCAGCTTTGGGATGCATTTTCTGGCACTGGGTGCACCTGTCCACCACTAGAGGTCCTGCCAGATGGACCCTCCTCCATGGTTCTTTCTTTCACTGGGCTTCAGCAATGCTGATGCCCACCCTGCCCCTTCAAGCCTAGGCATAAAAACGGCTTCCTATATTGCTAGTTTCTGGGGAATTCCAACATCTTTTTGGGCTCCTTTAGCTCTGCCTACACCTCTGTAAAATTGTCCCTTTATTAAAGTCTATTTTAACATGTGAGTTGAATTATATTTCCCAATGGAAATTCAGTGATAGAGTCCTTCTCTGAGTCCTGAGAGGTAGTTAAACTTACTCCTGAAGCATGAAAACATCTACTTTTGCATCCTTAACTCTCTTTTCTTGTCTTGGAAATTCTCAGTACCTGTGCTGGTTGTTTTCTGCATGCGCTCCTGCAAATTATCTTCAACTATGTAAAAAAATGTACTTGTTGACTGTAAATACCCTGCTGCATTTCTGCTCATCAAACTTCAACCTCACTGCAATCTTAAAAATGCCTTCAGTCACCTCCATCTAGTTATGTTGCTGCTTAGATCACCAAACCATAAACTAGTCTTGTCCCAGAGCTGATCTTATACACAAGATGGTTGGACAATGGTTGTCTGAAGGGGTTGGGAAGGGCATTGCTGGATATACATATAGGGCTTGTGTTGAGAGGCATAATTAGGACAGGTGGTAACAGACTGCCCACATTGAGAAAACTGTGTGATGAAATCTTTTTTTACCCCTCACCAATATCTGAAAATTTTTTTTAAATGAAATTTCAAAGAGAAAATAGAATCCCATTGCTGGAGGGTGTAGAATTCATGCAGCCCAATGGCTTTACTTTATAGGTAAGAAAACTGAGGGTCAGAGAAATTACATGACTTTCTTAAGGTTTAAAAACTACTTAGTATGGAACCAGTACTAAAACTCCAACTCCAAATCTGTACAGAACTCCGTGTGATTACTACACTGTTCAAAATGATCTTGTTGTGATCTTATACACTCACAGGCTGTAGAGAGGATAAAATAATGTACCAAAGTTTATGGCAAAAATAAGTATTCCTTAAAAAATTTATATTGGTCAAAGAAAAGCCACTAGAAATTGACCTTCATTTCCTTCATTCAATTATTGATTGTCAGAACTGCCATTAGTTAGGAGATAAAACCTCAGTTTCATGGTCGTTTAAGTGACAGTTGTAGGATGATTTCTGTTGAGGTTTTAGTGATGCAATAGGGAAGGGAGGAAGAAAGGAAAAAAAGGAGTGAGAGAAGGAGGGAGGAAAAAGCTAGTTTAAGATTAAACTTCCTGAGAAATGCAAAATTGTCTACATTTTATATTCTGTATTATCTTGTCTGCCAAGTAGACATTGTCAATCATCTGTGATGAAACGTGCTGTATTTCTTTGTGAGACCAGAAAGCTCCTGGCAGCTCCTGGCTCATTCAACANAAACGTGCTGTATTTCTTTGTGAGACCAGAAAGCTCCTGGCAGCTCCTGGCTCATTCAACACGGCCTTAAAATACAAACCAAATTTTCCATCATCCTTTAGTCTAAAGTTTAAAGAAGTGTATACACTCAGCCATAAGTCTTTTTTTTAAAAAATTTAAGTTGGTATCATGTCCATTTGTGGAAAATTTAAACCTGCTTTTCATTATAACATGCATTCCCTCAAAGTCTATGCAATATCCTGTAGTGATTTGTTCATGGATATGGAGTCAGAAAGCCTGGACTCAGGCTCTCCCTCTGGCATTTCCACTAACCATGTGACTTTGGGAAAATGCAAAGCCTCTCTCAGCCTCAGTTGCCCGTCCTGATAGTCAAATGGAGATAATAATAATAGTGCCTACCTTTTAAGAATGTTGAAATAAAAATTTTTTTAAGAAGTACAGCCCTTAACACAATACCTGGAACATAGTATGTGTGTAATAAAAGATAACTACTCTTAGTGGTAATAATTATTTATAACCCACAATCTTCCTTCTCACTTCTTAATTTCCCAATAAGAAAAAAAGAGCAAAATTCTTGCTGTTGCAACTGTATTTCATTACAGATATGAAATCTTGCTGAGCAAATTAATTGCTAATGATGTAACCTAATTCTAGTTCCACACAAGTAATAATAGTATAAGGTGCAAAGTTGCTTGTTTAGATTTAACATTTTTTAGTTATATCGAAAAACAAAAAGCCCATCGAAAATGTTATCCAGGAGGAAATTAACTTTGCCTCCTATGTAACTATGTGAGGTTTTTTTTTTTTTTTTTTGAAACTAATTTGATGGTTCAACTTATTTTCATCTCATATTAGAAGTTTTAAAAGATAACAAGAAAATTGTCTAATAAGGAAAACATTGGCCCAGAAGATTGAGGTGCAATCTGCATTCTTTTCCCACTGTCTCCAGATAATTGAATGAAAGTTTTGTTTTGTTTTGGTGAATTTTCAACATAATGATTTGGTTCTTTCACTTCAAAAAGAGACTAGATATAACCAAAAGAAGACATCTTAATAAAAGATACAAAGATCTTTAACATTGCAAAAATAATTTCCCAATAGTTACTATAAAAGTGTAAAGAATCACTTTTGAGGTGCCCTCATTTGTTAATCATAATCAATAAAGACTATTTCATAAATGTCATAAATAACCTACCATTTTAATCTCATTTTGGTTTCTGTTGACCACACCATGAACAATTTTAGTTTGAGCTCCTAGAAAAGAAGTTACACATATAACCTACAACAGATTACTCTCTTCCAGTTGGCCAAGTCACCAAATCAATCTATCATTTCAAATATATCTTATGTTTCTCCCACTATGTTTTTTTAAATTCTAACTTCATCCTTATTCCTACTTCTAAATTTGTACATGTCATCAGATAGCACCTCTACTGTACCTTTGTATATTAGTCAGAAATATTCTTCTCCATTGAGGATAAGAATGGAATTATTTTTGGTTGCTTTAAGTGAGAGCTAAACTTTCACCTCAAATTCAGCCAGTGGGATTTGCTGACTTTCAGAACCATTTCCATTACCAACAATATCAGCAGGAAATAGGCTCTGTTAGGCAATAACAAAATATTCAAATATTCATCACCCAGAAGTTTATTTTTCTCAAGTTATGTCTAGGGAGGCATCTGCTGGCTTGGTTTAACACCTCTAGGATGTCTTGGCTGAGATCTCTAAGATTCTTTTTGCTTTCTCCTCATGAGTCCAAGAGGGCTGCTGGTGGTCCTGCAAAACTTTTCACCTTGCAGGTAGCAGGAAGGAAATAGAACAAGGTGGCAAAGATGTTTTACCAGCAGTGCCACTCAATATCTCATTTGTCACCTTAAACTGCAACAAAGGCAGGAGAATAAATTATGTGTTAAAAAAAAGGAAGAGAAGGAAAGAATAGATACAACTCATGTTTCTGACACCCCATGAAGTCTTAGTTGATATTAATTCTTCTATCTGCACCCTCCTAGGATATTAGAATTTTACAGCAGTCCTTAAAAGTCATTCCACATTTTACATTATTCTTACATATTTGTTTTCTTCCTAAAATCTATTGCCCATGTTTATAAGCTTCTGTTATCTTCAAAAACATAACAAAAATAGACAGAACTTCAGTGGAGAAAGAGAAAGACCAAATATGTTTCTTAGTCACAAATTAAAAATAAACTGGCAGGAGAACCAAATGAATCCAGTATATTAGCTAATATGTGTATGGGGGAAATGAGTGACTGATATGGATGCACAACAGATTGTTCTACCAGAGCCCTGAAAAATCTCCTTAGAGCTGGAGGGGACAATTGCAATTACTTGCCTCTTTTGTCCCTGCTTCTTCAGACTTGACCTTGCATTATATGTGTATTTCAGTTTGTTTGTGCTGCTATAACAAAATACCTGAGACTAGGTAATTCATAAAAACCAAAAATTATTTATTTCTTACAGTTCTTGAAACGGGGGGTCCAAGATCAAGGCAGTTTTGGTATCTGCTGAGGGCTGCTCTCTGCTTCCATGATGGCCCCTTGTTGCTGCATTCTCTGGCAGGGATGAATGCTGTCTCCTCACATGACGGAAGTGACAGAAAGCCCCAAAAGGTGTATACTATTTCTCTCCAGCCTTTTTATAAGGCACTGATTTATTCAGGAGGGTGGAACCCTTGTGATTTAATAATCACTTCCCCAAAGTCCTCATCTCTTAATACCACCAAAATGGGGATTAAGTTTTCAATGTGAATTTTGAAGGGGATATGTTCAGAGCATAGCAATGTGTTTTGGGTTAGCTTGGCTTTTGTACATAAAGAAGGCCGAAAATACTGAGCTCTGTAGAGTAATCGGGTTTCTCTCAAGCTATTAGA
>NW_007730244.1:154788-155273 GCF_000696425.1 Galeopterus variegatus | reverse complement strand
AGAAGTGGGGTCACAGGGCAAACTACTGCCCCCCAAACTGGAGAGACAGACAGGGAGATACAGAGAACCACAACTTACTAGAGCAGAAAGCTAAAAGCAGAAACCTCCCCAGAAATTAGTGTCAGTAGGAAAACTTGAAATGTAATTGATAAATTGGTAGAGACTTAGTGTGAACAAGTCTGAGAGTTAAGAACTCCAGAGCAAATCAGTCACAGGGTGGACCCCACACCACACTTTGTGAATTTTACCTCCAGGAGCTCTATGAGGTTCTCAGTGAATATTGGAGAAAAAAATTGCCTTGTGCTTCTGGCAAGGAGTGGGGGGAGGGAAGGGAACCATTTTGAATTATGCCAGAATATTCTGTTCTTCTTAACAAGGTCTGCCCTTAGGAAAAACTATTTAATAAGAGCCTAACCTGTTGGGGTTTTATCAGAGCCTAACATACCTGGTGGAAGGAAAATACCCAACTCCAGTCCTCTCTAGAC
>NW_007730244.1:149603-153903 GCF_000696425.1 Galeopterus variegatus | reverse complement strand
AAAAATAACAAGGCAAAAGACATAGTTTGAAGAGACTGAACAAGAACCAGAATCAAATATGGCAGAAATGTTGGAATTTTTAGACCAGGAATTTAAACAAATTGTGATTAATATACTAAGACCTCTAATGGAAAGAAAAAGACAACATGCAAGAACAGATAGATAATGTAATCACAGAGATAAAAATTTTAAAAAAGAATCAAAAAGAAATGCTGGAGCTTAGCAACATGAACAGAAATGAAGAATTCCTTTGATGGACTCATGAGTATATTGAACACAGCTTGAAGAAATAATTTCTGAGTTGAAGATATAACAATAGAAATATCCAAAACTAAAAACCAAAAAGAAAGAAGATGGAGAAAAATAGAAAAAACAGAAAAGAATATTCAAAAACTGTGGGACAACTCCAAAAGTTGTAACACACATAATGGGAATACCAAAAGGACAAAATAGAAAGAGAAACAGAAGAAATATTAAAAAAAAAACTGACTGAGAATTTCCCCAAATTAATCTCACACACCAAACCACAATCCAGAAGCTCAGAGAGCAATGAGCAGGATAAATGGCAACAAAACAAAACAGAAAAGGTAAGAAAAATACCATACAAAAACAAAAAACCCAAAAACCCCACACCTAGGCACATCATATTCAAATTTCAGAAAATCAAAGATTAAAAAAAAAGTTTTGAAAGAATAGAGGACAAAAAAACTTTACTTATAGAGAAGAAAAGATAAAAATTACATCTTACTTCTCTTCTAAAACCATGCAAGCAAGAAGATAGTAGAGTGAAATATTTAAAGTGTTGAGAGAAAAATCCACCAATCTAGAATTCTGTACTCTGTGAAATTATTCTTTAAAAGTGAAGGACAAATACTTCCTCAGACAAACAATAATCGAAATGTTGAAAGAAGTTTTTCAGAGAGAAGGAAAGTAAGATAGGTCAGAAACCCAGATCTACACAAAGGAAAGAAGAAATGAATGAATGTAAAACAAAAACTTTTGTTTTTCTTATTCTTAACTGATCTAACAGATAACAGTTTATTCAAATAATAATAATAATAATGATGTATTTGATTATGTATGCTTACATATAAGTGAAATGAGTGAGAACAATGATATAGGAGACTGAAGGGAGGAATTAGGAATATTTTGTTATCATAAGGTATTTTTACTACCTGTGAAATGCTATAGTGTTATTTAAATGTGGACTTGAATTAGTTGTAAATGTATATTACACACTTTGGGGCAATCACTAAAAAAGGTAAAAGGAAGAAAAGAAAAAGGATAATTGATATGCTAAGAAAGGAAATAAAATAAAATAATGTAAAATGCTCAATTAAGGCCATAAAAGGCAGGAAGAGTTTGGAAGACAAAAATAGGAACAAAGAACAATGGCAGCAAATAGAAAATAGTAACAAATATGGTAAATATAAATCCATCTATATTAATAATCACTTTAAACATCAATGGTTAAATACACCAATTAAAAGAGATTTTCATAGTGGATCAAAAAATAAGACTGAGCTATGTGTTGCCCACAAGAAACCCATTTTAAATATAAAGACACAGATAATGGAGAAAGTTATACAATGCTAAAGGTAATCAAACAAAAGCAGAAGTAGCTAAATAATTTCAAGCAGCAGACTTCAGAGCAAGGAAATTTGTCAGTAATAGAGGGGCATTACATCATAATAAAGGGTCAATATTCCAAGAAGACATAACAATTCTTAATGTATATGTGCCTACAAAAGAGTATCAAAATATGTGAGAAAAAAACTTATAGAACTGTAAGGATAAATAGGTTAATCTACTGTAATAGTTGGAGACTTTAACACCCCTCTATCAGAAATGCTTAGATTTTCAGCAGGTAGAAAATTAGTAAGGACATAGTTGAATTCAACAACACCATTAATCAACTGGATGTAATTGACATATGTATTAGTCTGTTTTCTGTTGCTTAAAAAAGAAGACCTGAAACTGGGTAATGTATAAAGCAATGAAAGTGATTTCTTACAGTTCTGGAGATTGGGAAGTCCACAGTCCAGGGGGTGTATCTGATGAGGGCCTTATTCTGGGTATGAACTCTCCAGGGTCCCATGGAGACCAGGGTATCACATGACAAGAATGGCCTGAGAAAGAGGTCATTCCTCTCCTTATAAAAATATCCTCACTTTCCTTATAAATCCATCAGAACCACACCCATGACAACCCATTAAACCATCAACCCATTACTCCATGAATCCATTCACAAGGACCCAGTCCTTGACATCCAATCACCCCTTAAAAGCCTCACCTTTTACCACTATATCAGGGGTTAAGTTCCAACATGAGCTTGGGGGTACATTCAAACCACAGCAACATCTATAGTTTACTTCATCCAACAACAGCAAATTACATATTCTTTTCAAACTCACAAGACACATTAACTAAGACAGACCACATTTGGGGCCATAAAACACACCTTAGCAAATTTAAAAGAATAAAAATCATACAATGTCTTCTCTCAGACCACAGTAGAAGAAAAATAGAAATCAGTAATAGAAAGATAGCTGGACAATCCCCAAATACATGGAGATTAAACACCACACTTCTGTGTAACATATGGGTCAAAGAAATCTCAAGAGAAATTAAAAAAATGTTTTAAACTAAATGAAAATTAAATAATTTATTAAAATTTGTAAGATGCAGCAAAAGCAGTGCTTAGAGAAAAATTTATAACATTAAATGTGTATGTTAGAAGAGAAGAAAAATCTAAAATTAATAATCAAAGTGTCCACTTTAGGAAACTAGAGGAAAAGCATATTCTGTTCAAAGTAAGCAGATAAAAAGAAGGAATAAAAATTAGAGCAAATATCAATGAAATTCAAAACTAAAAATTTATGGAGAAAAATCAACAAAACAAAAAACTGTTCTCTAAAAAGGTCAATAAAATTGGTAAACCTCTAGCAAGGCTAACTAAGAATAAAGAGAGAAGACACAAACAACTAACATAAGAAGTGAAAGAGGGACATCACTACAGACTTCATGGACATTAAACATATAATAAAGGAATATTATGAACAACTCTATGCCCACAAATTTGATAACCTAGAAGAAAAGAACCAACTCTATGGAAGACACAATCTGTCAAAACACAGAAAAGAAAAAACAGACAATCTGAATAAGCCTGTATCTACTAAAGAAATTAAATCAATAATTAATAACCTTCCAAATTAGAAAAGGCCTAGCTAGATTTACTGGTGTATTGTACCAAAAATTTAAGGAAGAAATTAAACCAATTTTCTATAATCTCTCTCAAAGACAGAAGCAGGCAGAGTACTTCCTAACTCATTGTATGAGGCCAGCCTTACTCTAATACCCAAACCAGACAAAGACATTACAAGAAAAGAAAACTACAGATCAACATCTCTCGTGAGTGTTGATGCAAAAATCCTCAATGTGATATCAGCAAATTAAATTCAACAACCTAAAAGAATTGTGTACCATAACCAAGTGATGTATTAGTCCATTTATGTTGCCCTAATAAAATAGCTGATGCTGGTAATTTATAAAAAACAGATACTTATTTTCTCATAGTTCTGGAGGCTAGGAAGTTCAAGGTCAAGGTGCTGGTGGGCTGAGTTGTCTGGCGAGGGCTGCCCTCTGCTTCCAAGATGGGGCCCCACTGCTGCATCTTCTGGAGATGAGAAATGCCAAGTCCTGCCATGGCAGAAGGCAGAAGGGCAAGCAAGAAACAAATTCTCTTTGATAAGGGCCTTAATCGCATTCAGGAGGGAGAAGCCCTCCTGTCCTAATTACCTCTTAAAGGCCTCATCTCTTCATACTATCACACTGGCAACACCTGAATTTAGGAGGAGACACATTCAAACCATAGCATTCTGCCCCCAGTCCCCCCAAATGTATGTCCTTCTTACAAGCAAAACACATTCATTTCATCCCAATAGTCCCCAAAGTCTTAACATGTTCTAGCATCAATTTAAAGTCTAAAGTTCAGAGTTTCATTTATATATCATCTAAATTAGATATGGGTGAGACTCAAAGGTGTGTTTCATCTGAAGGCAAATCACTCTCCATCTCTGAACCTGTAAAATCAAGCTAGTTATATGCTTCCAAAATACAATGGTGGGACAGGCATAGGTCAAAGTCTAAAGTTCAGAGTCTCATTTATATATCATCTAAATTAGATATGGGTGAGACTCAAAGGTGTGTTTCATCTGAAGGCAAATCACTCTCCATCTGTGAACCTGTAAAATCAAGCTAGTTATATGCTTCCAAAATACAATGGTGGGACAGGCATAGG